>NC_048280.1:1380577-1425577 GCF_009762535.1 Notolabrus celidotus
TGATAAACTCCTCTCAGGGGGGAAATAGAATCTGTGATTTAAATTCAGAGTTAATGTTCGAGGTGGAAGCTTTCTTTCAGTTTCATGCACTGTATTTGACGTCATGCTGATCTGTGATTGGCCAAACACACCCTGTACAGGAAGTAGATTAAAAGGGTTTATTTGCTTCCAAATTTAGGCTCATAAATGCTGCAACAATCCAAGAGAAGTCACCAAACCAGGAGTCCAAGTCGAAGGACTCAGTGTTCAAGTCCAGGTTGAATTGAGTTAACATTTCTGAAGTTATATTTTTGGGGCATTTTTGCTGAAGAGAGACAAGACACATGAGGAGTAGAGAGTGGGGGAAGACACACAGAGCACGGTCGTGACCGGGAATCAAACCGGCGACCTCTCCAAGGGCTACAGCCTCTGTATGGGGACCGTCAGGGCACCACCGCCCCTGAGTTCACATTTCTAATATCAGATTTATTAATTGGAGTAAAGCTGTCTTAACTGTCAGATCCTTGGTGTGTAGAAAACACGTCTCTGCGTAAATATCAAGTGGCAACCGCCTGTCTTAAAATATGAAGCTCATGCGTAAGTGTTAAAAACTGCAGTTCATCAAGTGACCACTAGAGGCTGGCTGCAGAAACACAGGAAACCACATACACACCCATTCAAAGAAGACGATCTTTACAGCAGAAATAAACATGTTTACAGCCTGGTTCAAAAAACAGTTCAGGTCTGAAGAGCTCATTTCTCTATCAGCACATTTCCCACTTACCAGGTTCGCCCAAATAAGGCGTGGCTCACAGGCGGGAACACTGTAGCTGTTAGCCAGGAGGCTAAAGGCCCGCCTCTGTACCTCACACTAGCTCAACAGAAGTTAGGTTGAGTTCAGCATTTCCAATATGGCTCCGGCCAATGATCGGCTTCAGAAACAGGTGGGTGACGTCACAGAGACTAAGTCCATTTATTACACAGTCTGTGGTGAATATGCACCTCAGCTCTCGTAAGGGGGAGACACACTCGCCGATTCTCAAGTGTCTAATAAAGTCAGAAATACCTGCAGGATTTCAACATCCTGAACCCAGCAGTTGAGTCACTTTAGAGGCTGAGCATCTCAAAGTGTAGAGCTGGGCGATATATGGCCTAAAAACACTAAACTACAGTTTTCTTTTCCTTCTAAAACAAAAAACTGCAAATGACTCAAAACCAGTTTTTATGTCCTGTGTGATTATCTGATCGTGTTGGGATGTCCAGCAGAGTTTAAGTCAACAAACATCCCTCATACTGTCGGTTATCTTTGGTCCGTCACAGAAAGTCACTCCTGCAGATTTCTGTTCTTCAGCTGCTTCACATGTCGTCCACAAGCATGTTCCTCCATCCTGTGTTAGTCCTTCATGTAATACACCACTCTTATGTCTCTCTCAGGAACTGACCAATCAGCAGCCAGGATGATGCCCAAGGTAAACCCAGCTTCAGTCCTTGTGGTACCATGATAATCTGACACACTGATGTCTGTGGACGTTTAATTTAAACGTCTGAGTGTTGATTTCACTAAATGACTGTAATCAATCACTTCATTATCCTCCACTTGGTTTAATAACAGTAAGGGGTTGACCTCTGACCTCTGTGTGTGCTTCGCTGTGTGTGTGTGTGTGTGTGTGTGTGTGTGTGTGAGCAGCAGCTGGCTCAGACGTCTCCAGGGAGCGTGTTGTCACTGAGAGGCAACACTATCCCAGGATCCCCCGCTGCCGCCATCGTGGTGAGTCTCCCACTCTCGCGCACGCACAGATCGAGTTATATTATCCTTCAGATTAATCTTGAGGCAGTAATCTGTAATCTCTGCCCGCCTGTCCCCTCCCCCTGCTCCGTCCAGGCCAGGGTGGAGGACGGGGTTATCGGCTACAAGGACTTGGCAGCGTTACCGAGAGACAAAGCCATCCTGGACATAGAGAGACCGGACCTGATGATCTACCAGCCGCACTACAGCTACAGTCCTCTGGAGGTGACTTTCTTTACAGCTGATAATCAGAGTTCCTCTCTGCGCTCACACTGAAAACAAACAGCAGTGTGTGTAGCTCTGCCTTTATAACCCAGAGCTTCATTTACATCCCAAACTATTAAAAAAAATATCCCAAAGAACACAAGTCAACCACGCTCAAACATGGGTGACCTTTCCTTCATTACTCTGAGACACTGACGTCATATAAATATGGACAACGTGCCTCCAACTGTTATCATTGTACAAAAAGTGAAGCCAAAATACCACCTTGATGGGCACTGACATCATGCGCCAGTGATGTTTTTTGGGACCAAGAAAGAAATCTAGTCATGGGTGGGTCCAGTCCTCAGGTGGGTCCAGTCCTCAGGTGGGTCCAGTTCACAGTGTGACAGATTCTTGTGTGGGTTTGAAGCAGACTCTAATGGTTATGGTGCGTTCAATGACTCTTGTGTTAGTGTTTGTTACGTTTCCTCTCACCGTTCCTCTTCTACTCTGATAATCCGGTGCATACATCAATGCAGGAGCCTCATTGGTCAACACAGCATTCTAGAATCAAAGGCATAATTCTAGAATCAAAGTCAAAAATCTAGAATCAAAGGCAGAATTCTGGAATCAAAGGCAGAATTCTAGAATCAAAGGCAGAATTCTAGAATCAAAGGCATAATTCTAGAATCAAAGGCATAATTCTAGAATCAAAGTCAGAATTCTGGAATCAAAGGCATAATTCTGGATTCAAAGGCAGAATTCTAGAATCAAAGGCAGAATTCTAGAATCAAAGGCAGAATTCTAGAATCAAAGGCAGAATTCTAGAATCAAAGGCAGAATTCTAGAATTAAAGGTAGAATTCTAGAATCAAAGGCAGGATTCTAGAATCAAAGGCAGGATTCTAGAATCAAAGGCAGAATTCTAGAATCAAAGGTAGAATTCTAGAATCAAAGTCAGAATTCTAGAATCAAAGGCATAATTCTAGAATCAAAGGCATTATTCTAGAATCAAAGGCAGAATTCTGGAATCAAAGGCAGAATTCTGAGATGAAAGTCAGAATTCTAGAATCAAAGGTAGAATTCTAGAATCAAAGGCAGGATTCTAGAATCAAAGTCAGAAATCTAGAATCACAGGCAGAATTCTGGATTCAAAGGCATAATTCTAGAATCAAAGGCATAATTCTAGAATCAAAGGTAGAATTCTAGAATCAAAGGCAGAATTCTGAAACTCTGTCTTTGACGTTAGAATGCAGAGAGAAAAATCTATCTTCCTGAGAAAAGTTGGATCACACGGCCCAGCAGGATCCTCATTGGTCAACAGAGCTGTCAATCACGGCGTCACATCCCCTCTTTTTGTCATCATTAAAACTGAATACTGTATGATAGGAATTAACTATAATGACATGAAGCATGTTTGAGAAAAAAATATTTGACCTTTATTTTGATTTTAAAGTTTGATTCATGTCCCATCTGTTAACATGGAGGAGGAGTCATGGTCTGACACTTTCCCCCCAGCCCCAGCCAGTGTTTTCAGACATTAGAAATAAATGCAGAGATATAGTTCCTCTTCCTGTTGATGGTCTTGTTTGCATTTTAAGGTCACAAAGAGACATCAATATTAATTTAAGTTTTTTTCCATAAGCAGCTAAAATCACTTACAGAAGCTTTAATGTCATTAAAAAGTGTTTGATATGAAATTCAGAGATCCTCTCAAACATACCACGTCATCAAACATCACTGTTACTCAGAACACTAACCTTACATCAACATATTTTGGTCTCTTTTGGAAGGACTGTGGTGAAATCCAGAAAGGTTTGGAAACATAGAAATAATGCCGGGTCACACTGAAACTGTTCCGGCAGCACCCACAGTCTTTGTGTTCTTTATTCCTCTGTCTGTAGGTACAGTGTGTGTTAGCGTAGCTTAGCATGTGATTCAAAGAGTTAGAGGAGCAGTCGGTGTGTCAGCAGGCTGCGGCTGGTCGACAGGCGGGTAGTTTTCCAGTTGGTTAGCTCGGCATCAAGCTGGGACATGAGACATCAATCTGCTGCTTAGAGACCGGACAGCTCGTTACCACAGCTGAGACCTAGAGTGTGTGTGTGTGTGTTAGAGAGAGTGTGTGTGTGAGAGAGACAGCTGATCTGTTTTCTCAGAAACAAAGAGACAAAGAGAAAAGATATTCTTGAAGCCAACCCTTCGTTTCAACTGTAGTATTCAGTAATTCGAATCAGAATTGGCTCCTAATACAAATCATAAGGTAAGGCCCAAACCAACACTTCAGGGCTGTGATCTTCAGGCCTTCAGGCAGCACTGCATTAAAAACAGACATGACTCTGTAGTGGAAGTCACTGCATTAAAAACAGACATGACTCTGTAGTGGAAGTCACTGCATTAAAAACAGACATGACTCTGTAGTGGAAGTCACTGCATTAAAAACAGACATGACTCTGTAGTGGAAGTCACTGCATTAAAAACAGACATGACTCTATAGTGGAAGTCACTGCATTAAGAACAGACATGACTCTGTAGTGGAAGTCACTGCATTATAAACAGACATGACTCTGTAGTGGAAGTCACTGCATTAAAAACAGACATGACTCTGTAGTGTAAGTCACTGCATTACAAACAGACATGACTCTGTAGTTGAAGTCACTGCATTAAAAACAGACATGACTCTGTAGTGGAAGTCACTGCATTACAAACAGACATGACTCTGTAGTGGAAGTCACTGCATTAAAAACAGACATGACTCTGTAGTGGAAGTCACTGCATTAAAAACAGACATGACTCTGTAGTGGAAGTCACTGCATTAAAAACAGACATGACTCTGTAGTGGAAGTCACTGCATTACAAACAGACATGACTCTGTAGTGGAAGTCACTACAGTACAAACAGACATGACTCTGTAGTGGAAGTCACTGCATTAAAAACAGACATGACTCTGTAGTGGAAGTCACTGCATTAAACACAGACATGACTCTGTAGTGGAAGTCACTGCATTATAAACAGACATGACTCTGTAGTGGAAGTCACTGCATTAAAAACAGACATGACTCTGTAGTGGAAGTCACTGCATTATAAACAGACATGACTCTGTAGTGGAAGTCACTGCATTAAAAACAGACATGACTCTGTAGTGTAAGTCACTGCATTACAAACAGACATGACTCTGTAGTTGAAGTCACTGCATTAAAAACAGACATGACTCTGTAGTGGAAGTCACTGCATTACAAACAGACATGACTCTGTAGTGGAAGTCACTGCATTAAAAACAGACATGACTCTGTAGTGGAAGTCACTGCATTAAAAACAGACATGACTCTGTAGTGGAAGTCACTGCATTAAAAACAGACATGACTCTGTAGTGGAAGTCACTGCATTACAAACAGACATGACTCTGTAGTGGAAGTCACTGCATTACAAACAGACATGACTCTGTAGTGGAAGTCACTGCATTAAAAACAGACATGACTCTGTAGTGGAAGTCACTGCATTAAAAACAGACATGACTCTGTAGTGGAAGTCACTGCATTAAAAACAGACATGACTCTGTAGTGGAAGTCACTGCATTAAAATCAGACATTACTCTAGTGGAAGTCACTGCATTAAAAACAGACATGACTCTGTAGTGGAAGTCACTGCATTATAAACAGACATGACTCTGTAGTGGAAGTCACTGCATTCAAATCAGACATGACTCTGTAGTGGAAGTCACTGCATTAAAAACAGACATGACTCTGTAGTGGAAGTCACTGCATTAAAAACAGACATGACTCTGTAGTGGAAGTCACTGCATTAAAAACAAATATGACTCTGTAGTGGAAGTCACTGCATTGAAAACAGACATGACTCTGTAGTGGAAGTCACTGCATTAAAAACAGACATGGCTCTGTAGTGGAAGTCACTGCATTAAAAACAGACATGACTCTGCAGTGGAAGTCACTGCATCAACAAATGCAGGTTCAAACTGAACCATGCAAAGAGGAAACCATATATAAACCTGATCCAGAACCACAAAGACTTCTCTGGACCTGAGCCCGTCTAAGATGGACTGAGGGGAAGTGGAAATCTGTCCTGCGGTCTGATGAATCAGAATCTGACATTCTTATTAGAAATCCTGGAAGCTGTGTCCTCCGCTCTAAAGAGGAGAGGGACCACCCGGCTTGTTATCAGCTCACAGTTCAAAGTCAGTGTCCCTGATGGTATGGGGATCATGAGAGTCCATGGCATGGGTAGCTTCCACATCTGTGAAGGCTCCATTAATGCTGAACAATATATACAGGTTTAGGAGCAACACATGCTGCCATCCAGATGATGACGTCTTCAGGAAGAAAACGCCAAACCACATTCTGCACGGATTACAACAGCATGGCTCTGTAGTAGAAGAGTCCAGGTGCTGAACTGGCCCGCCTGCAGTCCTGACTCGTCCCCCATTGAAAACATAAAATACAACAAAGGAGACCCTGAACTGTTGAGCAGCTGAAATCCTCTATCAGGGAAGAATGGGACAACATTTCACTTTAAAGTCCAGAAACTGGTCTCCTTACAGAGTGTTGTTAGTGTTGTTCTCCTTTATTATAAACTGTCAAGTTATAATAAACCATACAGAAAAGATCATACTTTATCGGTCTTCTCTTTTAAATTGTGTGTTAAAAGAATGTGAGTGTAAAAACCTTCATTAGTAAAGTCACTGAAGCTGTTAGAGTCTGTTTGTTTTCTGACTCTGTTTGTGTTCGACTGTTAATCTATTTTTATCTCCTCTCCTCCTCAGAGGTCCTTGTCTCCTCGCTCCATCTCTCCTCCTCCCTCTCCAGAGGTAAGACCCCCCGCCCAGTCTCTCTCTCTCTCTCTCTCTCTCTCTCTCTCTCTCTTTCTCTCTCTCTCTCTCTCTCTCTCTTTCTCTCTCTCTCTCTCTTTCTCTCTCTCTCTCTCAGACTCCATCCTTCGTGTTCTCTGACTCATACTTCTCTCTGTGTTTCCAGAAGGAGTCCAGGGAGTGGCTGGAGAACCGTTCTCCTGGAGGTTCCTCCCCTTGTTCCACCATCCAAACCAGCAGAACACACAGCTCACACACACCGTCCACACCGCACACACCCAACACACCAAACACACCGCAAACACTCTCCTCTGGAGCAAAGAGCGCCCTGCACCACTTCCACAGGCCCGGTAACCACTCCCTGTTTTTATTCTCTTCTGGAAGTCCTCTCTGATGTTTACTTTATACTTTTATTTATTAACATGAATGACTTCAATCAATCTATCTTTATTTATAAAGCACCAAATCCCAACAAATGTCATCCTCAGACTCTTTCCAAACAGAGCAGGTCTGGACCGTACTCTATGTTCTATTATTAACAAACACCCAACATCAAGACCGGATCAGATCCAGTCCCATGTCACAGACAGGACTCAGTCTGATCTCATCTGAATCCACCATGAGCAGAGCACTTTGCAGCATTTAGCAAGTTACAGTGGCAAGGACAAACTTCCTTTAACAGGCAGAAACCTCCAGCAGGACCAGACTCATGTTAGACACACATCTGCTGAGACCGTGTTGGAGAGAGGGATAGAGGGAGATGAAGAGAGAGAGAGAGATGATAGTGGGGAGACGGATAGTAGTAGTTGAGACTCCAGAAAGGTCTAAGAAAAGAGAGAAGAGAGGGAGACCAGAAGAAAGAAAAAGAGGAGATTAATGGTGAAGGAAAGGACGGGATAAGAAAAGGAGATATAAAGGATGAAGAAACATGAAAAGAAGAAAGAGATAAAGAACAGAAAGAAAGAAAGAAAACAAAGAAATTAAATAAAGAAAGTACAACAGGAAATAAGGAATGAAAGAAGAAAAGAAAGGAATGAAAGGAAAGAGGAATAAAAGAAAGAAAGAAGGAAGGAAGGAAAGAAAGAAAGAAGAACAGAAAAGAGAGGAGAAAAGAAGGGAAGAAAGAAGGAAAACAAAGGAATAAAAGAAAGGACAACAGGAAAGAGGAATCCACAGCAGAGATCCAGAGGAACCTACGAGACAAGGGAGCTCAGGGACTCCAGAAAGGTCTATGGTTAGTAACTTTAATGGGACAGGAAGAGTTAAAGTGAGAGACAGGCAGAGAGAGGAGAGAGAGGGAAAGACAGGATCCCAGTGTGTCAGTCTAAGCCTATAGCAGCATAACTAAGACCTGGTCCAAGCCTGATCCAGCTCTAACTATAAGCTTTATCAAAAAGGAAAGTTTGAAGCCGACTCTTAAAGGTGTATGTAATCAAACAGCAGGTGAGATACTAGTCCTTATTTCAGAGTACCACCTCCACAGAGCTCTGACAGGATCATCATACACTTTAAAAAGTCTCCCTCAGCTTCAGTTACTCTAAAGAACAAAGTCAGGGGATTCTCTTGGTGTGATTCAGTGAACTGCAGATTTACATTTCCTCTCTTTGACTCTTTGTTCCAGAAAACGGCTCAAACATTTACAAGAAGCCTCCGATCTACAAACAAGGTGAGTTCCTCGCTGCGTTGGCTGATCATGTTACATATTACAGTTAATAAAGTCCTTTTTAAAGGCTTGGAATAAGATGTAGATTTAGACTCGTCAGGTCAGAGTGGTGTGAATTACGTGTGAAGACATTTCAGCTGGCTCATGGCTTTATTTAATATTTTAAAACGGGTCTAAATGTGAGAAACAGCGTCTGTTGTCCTCTGCAGTACAGTCAGAGTAAATCTGAATCACGGTCAGCTGGAGCCCCCGTCCCCTTTAAACCACAGACATGACTTCACTGCCTTTAATCAGCTTAACTATGCTGTGTGTCTCTCTCTCTCTCTCTCTCTCTCTCTCTCTCTCTCTCTCTCTCTCTCTCTCTCTCTCTCTCTCTCGCTGTCTCTGTGTGTGTGTGTGTGTTGTGTACAGAGGTCTCGTCCTCTCAGGTCCCTCAGGGGAAACACATCGAGGATCTGATCATCGAGTCGTCAAAGTTTCCAGCAGCCCAGCCTCCGGACCCGAACCTGCCCTCCAAGATAGAGACGGACTACTGGCCCTGCCCCCCCTCGCTGGCTGTGATTGGTACGGTCCAACCAGCACACACACACACACACACACACACACACACACACACACACACACACACACACACACACACACACACACACACACACCCACTAACACACAAACACAATGAATACACACTTTATGCTGCTGACAAAGTTGGGATTTTTATATTTCCCTATTCTCGTCTCTCCTCTCTCCTTGTCTCATCTCCTTGTGTCCTTTCCTCCCTGTAGAGAAGGAGTGGAGGAAGAAGGAGCACAGGGATGAAGACGAGGAGGAGGATGGCGAGCTGGATGATGAGCTGTGGGGACTCAGAGCTCTTCAGAAACAAGAACTCAACAAGGTATGGACGGAGAACGTCATCACCTGCAGCAGGTGGACAAATGTGATGGAGGTCCTGTTTGTTCTGAGCCAGGGGTTCTACCAGGTTCTGCTCCAGAGGGTTCTCTGGGTTCTCTAGGTGATCTAACTGGGCCTTAGGAGCCTGGTGTTTCACCAGGTGTTCCAGAGCTAGGTGTTCCACCAGGTGTTCCAGAGCTAGGTGCTCGGCTAGGTTCTCCACCTGGTCTTACAGAGCCATGTGTTCCAGCATTAGTAGCTCCCATTCCTTCTTCCTTCAGGTGTTCCACCAGGTGTACCACTAGCTGTTCCCTTTTTAAACTCCAGCTTCTCTCTCTCTCTCTTCCTCTCTCTCTCTCTCTCTCTCTCTGTCTCTGTCTCTCTCTCTCTCTCTCTCTCTCTCTCTCTCTCTCTCTCTCTCTCTCTCTCTCTCTCTCTCTCAGATTCAGTCTAATCTGGGGAAAATCATCCTGAAGGAGGAGCTGGAGAAGTCCTCGGCTCCTCTGAGGAGGAAAACTCGCTCACTGCCAGATCGCAGCCAAAACACAGGTACACTCTCACCTTCACCTTCACTGTTCTATCACCAGACCCAGGATATCATCAGATCCGTCTCCTGAGGCTCTCCTCCAGCTTATGGACATACAGTTTATAGTCAGCATCATGAGGAGAGTAAAGATTCATCAACAACCAACCTGCTGTTTAAAGAAACAAACACGTGCAGCTCTGGTGACACCTAGTGGACAAAATGAGCACTACAAACATAAAGTGACTGAATTTAGCTGTGCAGAGTAAAATCCGAGCAGTTTATCATTTATATATTTATTATCTTTTACTGTAATAAGTCTCCTTGAATTTGCCTTCTCCTCTGCAGGGTCCAACGCCTCCAAGTCCGTGTATTTCCCAGCATCCTCTAAGACCGGCCTGTCCAGGGTGAGCACCTCTAACTGAGCTATCCAATCACAGCAGAGATAACCCAGACTAAGGTGACACACGTGTTTCTGTTTGTTCGCAGCTTCAGTCGGCAGAGTTCAGCTCGTCAGAAAAACCTCCTGCAGGTACGTGTGGACTTCTTTAACCCTTTAAAGTGTGTTGGATATTTAGATCTTGTACTTTAACTCAAGGGAAAGTCAGAAATACCTCTTCTTGTCACATTGTAAATAATATTCTCTGCATTCCTTCCCTCTTCTCCTCCTCACAGATCTTCAGGTAAAGTCAGATTCCTTCATGTTACATCATCACTAAGCTCCTCGGTGTGTAAGTGATAAGAGTCTGAAGGTGTGTCTGTGCTTCTCCTCAGAACGGAGACTCCAGGATGGACCGAGGAAACTCTCTCCCCAGCATGTTGGAACAAAATGTAACAGCCGTGTGTTCATCGATCACATATCATAAAATGCAGTTCATTTCGATGAATGTTCATTTTCTCCACAGAGAAGCTTCTTTTATTCTGCATATAGTCACTAATGCACCATCAGCTTTAATAAACAGCATGTCCTTTGTGTGGTTGCATTAACCCGGAGTGATTGATCTCTGCAGATCTTCCCCTATGAGACGCTGGTGGTGACCCACAGAGGGCGGAGCAAGCTGCCTCCAGGTGTGGACAGAACCAGGCTGGAGGTAAGACCGTTGTCTCTTTCACTGCTTGACGAGCCGAGAGTATTCAATCCACTGATTTATCTCTCTCTCTCTCTCTCTCTCTCTCTCTCTCTCTCTCTCTCTCTCTCTCTCTCTCTCTCTCTCTCCCCACAGAGACACCTCTCTCAGGAGGAGTTCTTCAGCGTTTTCGGGATGTCCATCGAGGAGTTCGACCTCCTCTCTCTCTGGAAGAAAAACGACCTGAAGAAGAAAGTCTGTCTCTTCTGACTGCACCCCCCCTTCCCCTCCCCCCTTCAGCTCTTCCTGGATCCCTGCAGGATCCTGAAACCACACAGACTCTGAACATAGAACATCACAATCAGCACCGCCGCCATCATCGTCACAGGGGGGGGGCGCTCAGGTTTGATGTGATTCACGGTGAAGGTTTGAGGAGGAGACGCGGAGTGAGTTTAGGTTTCTGCTGCACACAAACTCCACCTGATTCCGAGCAGAGCTTCTGTTTGATAAGCTTCAGTTTCTAAATGTCTGTGGAAATGTTTTATTGATCAAACTGCAGAGCGAGCGCAACAAACATCAGCTGAGGGAGCACAGAGCAGGAAGACAAAGAGCTTCAGCGTTTCTTTAATTAGCTTAGTTTGGGAGTTTTGTTCACCTTGTATGCAAACTAGAAATGAAGGCAGACAAACTCTACACGCTGAAATTCATTTAGAAAGCATTCCAGTGTCTAAAAACCTTAAAGAGGAAGAGAACAAGTTTTGGAATTGCTCCTTTAGTTTGCTTCAATTGGCACATGAGCTGTGAGGTAATCCCTGCAGACGCGTCCTCTGAAACACGACAGTTAAACACTGACGAACAAAAAGATAAAATAACTACAAGTGATTTTTCTTAAGATGACATTCATCCGTTCCTCGTGCTCTCAGTCGTTGTGGCAGAGGAATCCTGGGAAATGAAGTTCAGACGTTCCTCTCGTCGGAGGTTGAATGTCAGTGCCACTTTTTTTTTAGCATTTAAGGTTTCCGTATGAGATTAAAGAACATAACACAGACCGTATCTCCATGAACATTATCTACTCCGGCTGTTTGAGATTGAATCCCGCCTCAAACTGAAGGATTGAAGTTTTATAACCAAGCTTCCAGCTGCAACCACATTCCTGCTGACTCTGTGTCAGACTGAAACACAAACACGAAGCCGACTGGAGCAATTAACCTGTTAGCGATCCTTTTAAAGGGTTGCTCCTATTGGCCAAGCCAGCTATGATGTCATAATGACGGCATTTCTTACCCAGCACTTAAAGTCAAAACAAGGAGGCGGTTTGATCACAGTCTGATGTTTAACACCACATCCACGAGCTAATCATGCTAATCATGCTAACTCCTCGTTGAGCCCTGAAATGATATTTTCTCACGTAGTCATTTTTAAACCGACGAGATTAGGAGTTAAAAGCCAGCGTATAAGCTCTACAAGACAATATATAGCTAAATGCTACAAGCTAACAAGCGCACATGCAGGATGCTAACACTGATGTCTAGCTTTTTGTCTGAAACCAGATACTAGCATACTACCTACTGCACACTTCCTGCTAACCTCACTGTTAGTTAGCTGTTTAAAACACACGTCTTGCACGTCCTCTTCAATCCGCAAGCTAATCATGCTAATCATGCTAATCATGCTAACTCCTCGTTGAGCCCTGAATCGATATTTTCTCACGTAGTCATTTTTAAAACCACCGATTAGGAGTTAAAAGCCAGCTTTTAAGCTCTATGAGAATATATATAGCTAATGCTACAAGCTAACAAGCGCACATGCAGGATGCTAATGCTGATGTCTCGCTTTTTGTCTGAAACCAGATACTAGCATACTACCTACTGCACACTTCCTGCTAACCTGACTGTTAGTTAGCTGTTTACAACACACTGCTACACGTCCTCTTCAATCTGAGCTCATCATGCTAATCATGCTAACTCCTCGTTGAGCCCTAAATCGATATTTTCTCACATAGTCATTTTGAAACCAACGACATTAGGAGTTAAAAGCCAGCATATAAGCTCTACAAGACTATATATAGCTAAATGCTACAAGCTAACAAGCGCACATGCAGGATGCTAACACTGATGTCTAGCTTTTTGTCTGAAACCAGATACTAGCATACTACCTACTGCACACTTCCTGCTAACCTGACTGTTAGTTAGCTGTTTAAAACACACCTCTTGCACGTCCTCTTCAATCCGAGCTAATCATGCTAATCATGCTAACTCCTCGTTAAGCCCTGAATCGATATTTTCTCACGTAGTCATTTTTAATCCGACGAGATTAAGTGTTAAAAGCCAGCGTATAAGCTCTACAAGACTATCTATAGCTTCCTGCTAACCTGACTGTTAGTTAGCTGTTTACAACACGCTCCTGCACGACCTTTTCAATCACAAATTTCCCGTCTGAGCTATCACGACAAGGCTAGCATGTAAAATTCAACACACATCTAAATGTGCTGTCTCTAAAGCTTCATCGTTACTTGAACGGGGCTCTCAAGTCTCACACATTGGCCGTGAGACACACGCATTTCAACCTGTTCACATGTTCACATGCCACACTTTGTATTTCTCACGCACAATAAGTACTAGGACAACGACCACCAAGTTGCGCTGCTTTTCCTTCAGAAGGAGCTTGCCAAGCACCAGCTAAGAAAGGAATATGGCTACCCAACAGCCAATCAAAAAATAGTAACAACGTTACGTTCCAAAGAAAAGGATGCACATGCGCAATGCAGACTGACCGCGGATTCGCAGATTAGAACAAGCGTTCAGTAGAGGTCTAAAAGATTTGGGGCCACTGGAGTCCTGTGAGGTTTCATCTTGTGCACTCAAGTTATCATCCTGTGTGAGGAAGAGATAAATATTTTTATGTGGGAACAATTTAATGTATCTTGTGTGCACAAGATAAAGATGATGACCTCTGCAGGGCTTCAGGGTTCTGGAGGAGAGACGACGGAGTCAAAAGAAACACCTATAGTCCGGTTCAAACACACAGGAGAGAGAGGATGTTTCACTTCACGTCAGGGATCGGATTAAACCTTCAGACCGCTCAGACTGTGATCAAACTCCTCCTCGTTTCTTCTTTCTTCAGCAAAAGCCACTGCCCTGTTTTACCTAAGAACACTGCACACACACACACACATGCACACACACATGTACACACACATGCACGCACACACCTGTGAGAGATGTTTGCAGTTTCAAAGAACAATATGAACCATGAAACCAAAAGCCCAGAGCAGAAACCCGTCTGAACTCTGAGCTCTGGTTCGTCCAAAACGCAGGTTGTAGACGTTCAGTGTTGCTTAGTGACCAAATGATGTGCAGCTATTTTTTAGCCTACTTAGACCAGTGGTACGTTTGTTAATAAAACTCTGAATGAAAAAGAAAACTCAGTTTCAAAAAAATATCAACACATGAATGTTGGGAGGAGAAAACGACACATTTCACCCTCTGAGGAGGCGACGAAGAGACGAAGGACAAAAAACTCTTACTGGACTTTTCTGAGGTGTTGGAACCAAAGGAGGACAGAGGCATGATGGGAAAAACTTGAGATTTTACACCGACATTTTTCACTGCAACACCAGACTTCAACAAAACACAGAGAACTGAAGTGATGAAAACAAAGACATCTTTGGAAAAGGACGAGTCGAGGAAGTTTAAATATCCATCAGCATCATGTCAGACCTCGACTCACAAGGAGGACAACAAACTGATTTCAAAATCAAACTTCAGTCTGATTGACAGATTTAAAGGTACAGTGTTGGATTTTATATTTCAGTGAATTAAACTCACACAGTGAGCTTGGTTTAATGACTGTAAACAGCTGAGACATCCCTCGTATGTTGTATGTTGTAGTTCATGATTTCACCACTAGATGTCACTGTTGTTATTTTACACTACAAATTAATGATCACCATATCAAAGTACTTTGTCATTTTGAACTTTTTGTTGCTGTTTGTTGATTAACGGGAGTTACGGCAGTTATGATTAGCCGTTAGCTTTCTGAGAGGCAATGAGGCTAGCGGAAGTTAGCACTTGGCTGTTCACTGGTTGGCCAAACGGAGTGAAAATGTCATATCTGCGACAATATTTTGATCAATTTGGACGTTACGGTCTACTAGGTAAGATATACGTTACGTCTCCGTGGTGAAACCAAACAACGACACAACTTAAGTTACAAACTAACTCATTTCAACGTATGTTTTAGTGACGACTTTACACCCTTACGTAGGACTCAACTTATGCAGAGCTGGTGCAACAGGCCACAAACAAAGATGGATGTCCATCATAGCTTCATATCAAGATAGGCAAAAATTGGCATCCATGTTTGTTTTGCTTCGAACATCATTTACAATAATTGGTGGCCAGAAATAAGCAAACATGTTTTGTCCATATTTGTTTTGATAGAAGTACCGTCAACATTTGGCGTCATTTTTTCAGTTTACCACAAGAAGAGGCGACCCATGTCCTCCATAACAAGCACTGATCCAAGAGCTGGGAATGGTTGACTTCCAAGTTTGTTTTGCAGCTAAAACTTGGTACTGATGTTTGCTTCAAGAAAAACCAACAACACTTGGCGTGTGTTTAATTTCTGCCCTTAGAGCATGCTATGTCTCTTCAATATAAGGACACATTTGATGGAAACCTACCCATCAACATGGTCATTAATAACCAGACCTCTCCCCACCTGTGCAGAGTCTCAGTGTTTACAGTCATCATTGTCACCGTTGTTTTTAAATGAAGGTGATTCATTGAAGGTAAAATCAAACTTGCAGCACCTTTAAAATCAGATTTCAGAGACTCAGTCCTGAGTTTAGTTTGAACAGTCAGGCTGAATTCACTCTCACTGCAAATGCCAAAATCACCAACGCCACATCCTGCGTCACACACCACCATGTCTGCCTCGCCACCACACGCTTCCTGTATCTGTGGATAAAAAAAAAGACTTGAAAAAAGAAAAAAAAACAACACTGGATGAAGATGTGAGATTTGTCAGTTGGAGTGAGCGAGCATTGGTCACTTTACGTTGATGATTTCCTTTTTTTCTTTCTTTTGATTTCTGGAGGAATGATTCTGACGCCGTTTGATGATACTGAGAGGATTTATGCTTTGTTCTGATTGGCTGTGTGTAGTTAGAAACAGGAAGTGGGTTGCTGTGACTAACACCATGATGACACAAAGATTGTTCCATGTTTGATTCTTTTTGTACATTTCAAAGTGTTTTTTCTTTTTGTATTGAATTATTTAAACACACAGGGTGACTTTGTGGAGGCAGGTCACTGTCAACACACCTGACGTTTAAACTGCTGCATGCACAATGTCCTTATGATGATGTCATATTTTTATTCAACTTTTATTGAAGTGTATTCATATAAAAACAGTTGCGGGATCAGGTGGTCAGGTGCACAAAATGTATGCTCTGGATTTGAATTCATGTTATTTTTCCTTTTTTGCACTCTAAGGTCAGATTGAGGTCATACTGAGGTCAGATTGAGGTCAGACTGAGGTCAGACTGAGGTCAGATTAAGGCCAGGCTGAGGTCAGATTGAAATAAGATTGAGGTCAGACTGAGGTCACACTGAGGTTAAAGTAAAGTCAGACTGAGGTCGGATTAAGGCCAGAGGTCACAGTGAGGTCAGTGTAAAGTCAGATTAAGGCCAGACTGAGGTCAGACTGAGGTCAGACTGAGGTCAGACTGAGGTCAGTGTAAAGTCAGACTGAGGTCAGATTAAGGTCAGACTGAGGTCAGACTGAGGTCAGACTGAGGTCTGAGTAAAGTCATACTGAGTTCAGATTAAGGCCAGACTGAGGTCAGATTGAGGTCAGACTCAGGTCACATTGAGGTCAAAGTAAAGTCAGATTGAGGTCACACTGAGGTCAGAGTAAAGTCAGACTGAGGTCAATCTGAGGTCAGAGGTCAGTCCAGTTGATGGTGACTCACCTGTCCAAAGCCGCCCTGCTGCTGTACATACTCAACCACTGAATGACGAAATAATTAGTGTTGTTGTTGTTTTCATTTCTGGATGCAGGTGATGTAACAAATGAATGGTGATGTGAATGATTAACCATGAGTTACAATAAAGAGCATTTCTATTTGCTTTGAAGAAACTCTGGTCTACTGTATTCATAAGATAAATCACAGTTTTCAATGAAAATGTTTGACTTACACAATAAATTTACAATTAAGGCTGCAGCTCTCTGAGGCTGAACCATACACAGTTAGACATGGATGTCAACCACCAGATATTTTGAAGTTCAATGGCGTGCTTCTGTTCCTAAAAATTAGGGAACAGTTAGGTCAAAATGTGGTGGTTCATTGTGGCGGGGGCTTTCAGAGTAAGGTGTCTTGCCCAAGGACACTTCAGCATGTGGACAGCGGGACCTGGGATCGAACCTATGACCATCTGATTGAGAAAGACCAACTCTAACCACTGAGCCACAGCCGCCCATGAAAAGAGAGACAGAGAGGCACCTGCACGGCCAGGGATCTGAACCAGGAAGCAACGTCACTAACCACTTGACCCGTGTGTTTAAAATGTATTGATGGAGGGTTTAGATAAAGGCTCTTTAATCTTTACATAAGGATTAGTAGCTTGGACAGCAAAGCATTAGCATGTGAGCTAAAAGTTACCCTTTTTTAAGTTGAGTATTTACAGGAAAAATAAAGACAGCTTAAAACTCTGCAATGAAAAAAAAAAAAGCTTATAGTTAGAGCTAGCTCAGGCTTGGACCAGCGCTTAATCAGCTTTTAGCTCTCTTGTCTCGTAGGTTCTTCTGGATCACTGCTATATCTTATCCTGTCTTGATGTCATCAAAGGAGTAAATCAAAACAATCTGATTAAAATTAGAACCTCGAATGCAGCTGAACAGAATAATATCAAAATTAAATGTGGTTTACTGAATGTTAGATCACTGTCTGCTAAAGCTGTTTTAATAAACGAGATTATATCAGATAATCTCTTTGATATATTCTCACTAACTGAAACCTGGCTGGGTGAGAATGAATACCTTAGTTTAAATGAAGCCACTCCTCCTAGTCACCTTAATGCTCAAAACCCTCGAGTAACTGGCCGAGGTGGTGGAGTGGCAGCTATTTTCAATTCTAGTTTTCAGATTAACCCTAGACCCAAACTGGGCTGTTGCTCCTTTGAAGGCCTAGTTCTCAGCTTTCCCAATCCAGTTTCTAAAACAGTGCAACCAATCTTATTCGTTATAATTTACCGCCCTCCTGGCCCGTACTCTGAATTTTTAACTGAATTTTCAGAGTTTTTATCTAATTTAGTCCTCAGCTCAGATCAAATAGTCATAGTAGGTGACTTTAATATTCATGTAGACGTTGATAATGACAGCCTTAGCATTGCGTTTATGTCCCTGCTGGACTCAATTGGCTTCTCACAGGTTGTTAACAAACCTACTCACCATTTCAATCACACCCTCGATCTTGTTCTGGCCTATGGTCTTGAAATTGAGGACTTATTAGTCTTCCCACAAAATCCGCTTTTATCAGATCACTGTTTAGTAACGTTTGATTTCCTCCTAGTAGGTTCTACTCAAGGTAATAAAACGTAATAACCAGGAATTTGTCTGATAGTGCCGTAGCTAAGTTCAAAGAGGCTATCCCTGCTGCGTTAAACTCAGTATTTAGTCCAACCTTAGCTCAAAGCTTGTATACTAGCTCCAGTTCCTCTCAGCTAGATCAGTTTGTAGATGATACTACAGGTTCTCTGCAGGTTACCCTAGACCTAATCGCTCCTCTTAAACAGAAGACTATTAGACGACAGAGGCTAGCTCCGTGGTATAATGCTCAAACCCGTGAACTAAAACAAAACTCTAGAAAACTAGAAAGATTATGGCGCTCCAATAAAACAACTGAAACCTGCTCACTCTGGAAGGATAGTCTTAATAAATATAGGAAGGCCCTGCAGCATGCTCGAGCTGCCTATTACTCCTCTCTAATAGAAGAGAATAAAAACAACCCTAGGTTCCTCTTCAGCACTGTAGCCAGGCTGACAGACAGTCATAGCTCCACTGAGCCATGTATTCCTTTAGCCCTCAGCAGCGATGACTTTATGAGCTTCTTTAATGATAAAATCTTAAAGATTAGAGATCAAATTAGTAACCTCTTACCTTTAACTAGTGTAGGACCCTTTACCAACAGCGGGATCATTGAAACGGCGTTAAAGCCAGATGTATACCTAGACTGTTTTTCACCCATTGACCTTCCTGAACTGGTTTCAACAGTTTCTTCAGCTAAACCATCGACCTGTCTTTTAGACCCAATCCCAACTAAGCTGCTAAAAGAAGTAATTCCACTAGTTAGCAGTTCTTTACTAAGTATGATTAATATGTCTTTACTGACAGGCTATGTACCTCAATCATTTAAAGTAGCTGTAATTAAACCTCTCCTTAAAAAGCCCACTCTTGATTCAGGCTCCTTATCTAACTATAGGCCGATATCTAACCTCCCCTTTATCTCTAAAATCCTGGAGAAAGTGGTGTCAGTTCAGCTCTGGGACTTTCTTAAGAGCAACAGTTTGTTTGAGGACTTTCAGTCGGGGTTTAGAGCCCACCATAGCACAGAGACTGCACTGTTAAAAGTAACCAATGATCTACTAATGGCCTCAGACAGTGGTCTTCTTTCCGTACTTGTTTTATTAGATCTTAGTGCTGCATTCGATACGATTGACCATCAAATCCTGTTACAGAGATTAGAGCAACTAATTGGCATTACAGGGACTGCGTTAGCTTGGTTTAAATCGTACTTAACAGATCGATCTCAATTTGTTCACGTTAATGAAAAGTCCTCAGTGCAGACCAGGGTTAGTCAGGGAGTTCCACAAGGATCAGTGCTAGGACCAATTCTTTTCACCTTATATATGCTTCCTCTAGGTAACATCATGAGGAAGCACTCTATTAATTTTCATTGTTATGCTGATGACACTCAGCTCTATTTATCAGTGAAGCCAGAAGAAACCAATCAGTTATCTAAATTAGAAGCTTGTCTAAAAGACATAAAGACCTGGATGACCAGAAATTTCTTACTGCTAAACTCAGGAAAAACTGAAGTGATTGTTATTGGCCCCAAACACCTCAGAGAGACTTTTTCTAATAATATAAGTACCTTAGACGGCATTAGTCTGGCATCCAGCACCTCGGCTAGGAATCTAGGAGTCCTATTTGATCAAGATTTATCCTTCAAGTCCCAAATTCAGCAAATCTCAAGGTCAGCCTATTTTCACTTGCGCAATATTTCTAAAATTAGAAACTTCCTATCTCAGAGCGACGCAGAAAAACTAGTCCATGCATTTGTTACCTCCAGGTTAGATTACTGTAACTCCCTCTTATCAGGCTGCCCCAATAAGTCTCTAAAGACTCTTCAGCTAGTTCAAAACGCTGCAGCTCGAGTATTGACTAAAACTAGGAAGAGGGAGCACATTTCTCCAGTGTTAGCTTCTCTACACTGGCTCCCAATAAAATGTAGAATAGAATTTAAAATCCTTCTTTTAACCTACAAAGCCCTTAAAAATCAGGCACCCTCGTATCTTAAAGAGCTCATAGTGCCCTATAACCCCTCTAGAACTCTACGCTCCCAACATGCAGGCTTGCTAGTTGTACCTAAAATCTCTAAAAGTAGTATGGGAGGTAGAACCTTCAGTTATCAGGCCCCTCTCCTTTGGAATCATCTACCAGTCAGGGTCCGGGAGGCAGACACCCTCTCCACTTTTAAGAGTAGACTTAAAACTTTCCTTTTTGATAAAGCTTATAGTTAGAGCTGGATCAGGCTTGGACCAGCTTTTGTCATGCTGCTATAGGCCTAGACTGCCGGGGGAACTGGCACACTGACACACTGGGATCCTAGCTCACCTTCTTCCCCCCAACCCCTTCATCACTTACTTTAACTCTGCCTGTCCCATTAAAGTTACTAACCATAGACCTTTCTGGAGTCCCTGAGCTCCATTGTCTCGTAGATTCCTCTGAGCTGCCGTTGACGTCCTCCTGCTGTGGACGATCTGGACTCCAGCTGATACGGACGTGCTGGACTCCAGCGGCAACAGCTTCTACGACTCGTCTCATCACTATCACCTCTCTCTCTTACTCCCCTCTATCTGTCTTTCCAGACCCAACTCAGTCGAGGCATGATGGCTGTCTAACATGAGTCTGGTCCTGCTGGAGGTTTCTGCCTGTTAAAAGGAAGTTTTTCCTCACCACTGTAACTAGCTAAATACTGCGATGTGCAATGCTCATGATGGATTAAGGTGGGGTCAGACTGAGTCTTACCCTGTCTTGGTGTTGGGTCTCTGTTCATAATTTGACATAGTGTGGTCTAGACCTCCTATGTTTGTAAAAGCGTCTTGAGATAACGTTTGTTGTGATTTGGCGCTATACAAATAAAGATTGATTGATTGAGATTGATTGATTGATTGATGTTGGGTCTTTGTTAATAATAGAACACAGAGTACGGTCTAGACCTGCTCTGTTTGGAAAGAGTCTTCAGATAACATTTGTTGGGATTTGGTGCTATATAAATAAAGATTGATTGACAAAATGAAGATACTTTGATCTTCTGTTTCGTTATGGAGTGATTTAATGCACAAACCTTGACCAGTAACAGACGCCTGTGCTTCAAACATGATGGTCCAGGCCTTCATATCAGACTCCTTATATCAGTCTTTTATTTCACTGAACAAACAGTCATCCTCAAACATCCTCATGGCTGTATCGAATATGACATCACAGGAAAACATGAAACAGGTTCAAGTTCAGTAAAAAAAAAAAAGTTTAACAGTTCTGTTTTACATCCTCTTTAATATTCATCACCGGGCGTGGTCCTCATGGCGGATGGCGTGGTCAGCAAACGATGGAGTACATCAGACTCAGGGTCAGCAGGTAGAGGTGTGAGGTCAGAGAGGAGGAGGAGTTTTCATCGTTCTCGAGGCATCCCCCTTTCTTCAAACACACTCTCTTCTCACAGAATGGACCTGAACACACGGCATCGACAGACACTCTTACAACCTGATCTGTGACATCTTTAGACACATATTACCTGAAGTGTAAAGGGTTAAGAACAGGTGTATAAAAGTCATAAACATACATGGAGTGTAAAGTTAAAAAAGGAGAAGTTTATTAAAGGGGTTAAAAGGTATAAAAGTGTTAAAAAAAGTAAAATACAGTATGCAAAAAAAAAAATTGACCCCTCTATATATTTTTTATTTTAATGTGTCTACTATTTACTCTATTTATCTGATGCCATCATTAGTAACACAAAACCTGAGCTGTGACATCGTAAGACACTCATAATGTTAGCTAGCACAACATAAGACACTCATAATGTAAGCTAGCACAGCACATCTTAAGACACCCATTACGTTAGCTAGTACACTGTAAGACACTCATAATGTTAGCTAGCACATCTTAAGACACCATTACGTTATCTAGGACACTGTAAGACACTCATAATGTAAGCTAGCACATCATAAGACACTCATAATGTAAGCTAGCACATCATAAGACACTCATAATGTAAGCTAGCACATCATGGGACACTCATAATGTAAGCTAGCACATCTTAAGACACCCATTACGTTAGCTAGTACACTGTAAGACACTCATAATGTAAGCTAGCACATCATAAGACACCATTACGTTATCTAGGACACTGTAAGACACTCATAATGTAAGCTAGCACATCATAAGACACTCATAATGTAAGCTAGCACATCATAAGACACTCATAAGGTAAGCTAGCACATCATAAGACACTCATAACGTTAGCTAGCACATCATAAGACACTCATAATGTAAGCTAGCACATCTTAAGACACCCATTACGTTAGCTAGCACATCATAAGACACTCATAACGTAAGCTAGCATATTGTAAGACACTCATAATGTCTGCTAGCAAATCTTAAGACACTCATAACTCAAGCTAGCACATCATAAGACACTCATAATGTTAGCTAGCACATCGTAAGACACTCAGAATGTTAGCTAGCACATCATAAGACACTCAGAATGTTAGCTAGCACATCATAAGACACTCAGAATGTTAGCTAGCACATTGTAAGACATGCGTAACGTTAGCTAGGAGACCACGTGCGAGTTTACCTGTGAAGTTGTCCGGACAAAGGCACTGCTGGAAGTCGAGACAGGTTCCTCCGTTCCGACAAATCAAACGTTCGTCGTCACACACGTTCACTGAAATGTAAGACGATGGGTTTTAAAAGTTACAGTGCATTGTTTTTATATAAATCACTTCAGATAAATGAGTTAACAAACAATTGATTAAAGTTGCTTCCATTTACTTTCTAACAGTCCTGCATATTCCAACACAGTAGATGGCGGTCTGTAATATTTAATGACGTACAGAGGAGAAGAACAAGTGCAGCCACAACAACTTGACGAGAGTCAAAATGGTGTCACCAGTGTGGTACAGTAATATTTTGCAAAAGGTGTCACAAGTATTCAGCAAGGAGAAAATAGTCCTTGAGTTTTAACATAAGAAACCCTTTTAGACACATGAGTGATCATTGCACTTGAGATATTTTAAAGCAATATGAAGCAGCTAGCATTAGCATCAATAGAACGTTGAGTGTCTAGGTGCCTGAATCTAAATCTGTCCTAAAAGAGTCCAGGGTGTGGCCAACCCAGAGAGACTCAAACTTACATTTTGCTTCCCTGGTGAAAAGCAAAGAATTATTTTGTCCCATAGTGTTGCCGTAGCCCCGCCCCTTCCCCTGCTTACCCTCGCAGTTGGCTCCGTCTACTCTCCAGTTGTATCCAGACATGCAGGAGTCACAGCGGCGACCTGTGGCTCCTGGTTTACACTGACAGAGACCGGACTCTGCGCAGTGAGGGGAAGTACTGCCGTCTGCATCACAGTCACACTCTGAGGACAACGAGGACACCTTCATCACCTGCATCATCTTCATCTCCACCATCATCATGCATTCTCACGTGTGTGTGTGTGTGTGAGTTACTGACCGATGCAGACTTGCTCATCCTCTATCGCCACAGAGCTGTTTCTGTAGTAACCAAGGCGACAGAACTGACAGTTCTGCCCTCGTGTGTTGTGTTTGCAGCTCACACAGGTGACCACATTGATGAAGTCGATGTAGCTGCAGCGGTTGGAGTGACCGTTACACTCACAGTCTGACAGAAAGAGACAAAGGGATGTTCTTTAGGACGAGTTCAAGGAACTGAATTTGGGGGGCATTGTAGGATCACTGAGAGGAGGACACGCCATCCATCTCTATAAACAGCCAACGTGAGTTACACACACACACTTAATAGATACGCCAACAACATGATGGGAATCCAAGAAACAGGTGAGACGAACATAAGAAGCTGGTGAAGATGGTGGCAGAAATGGAAACAGATCCATGACTGGGATGAGCTGTACAATCATAATGCTGGCTCAGGCTTGGACCAGCTCTTAGTTATGCTGCTATGGGCTTAGACTGCTGTTGGAACTGACACACTGGGATCCTGTCTGCCTGTCGCTTTAACTCTTCCTGTCCCATTAAAGTTACTAACCATAGACCTTTCTGGAGTCCCTGAGCTCCCTTGTCTTGTAGGTTCCTCTGGATCTCTGCTGCTGTGGACGTGCCAGACTCCAGCTGCTACAACTACTACTATCCGTCTCTCCACTATCATCTCTCTCTCTCTTCATCTCCCTCTATCCCTCTCTCCAACACGGTCTCAGCAGATGTGTGTCTAACATGAGTCTGGTCCTGCTGGAGGTTTCTGCCTGTTAAAGGAAGTTTGTCCTTGCCACTGTAACTTGCTAAATGCTGCAAAGTGCTCTGCTCATGGTGGATTAAGATGAGATCAGACTGAGTCCTGTCTGTAAGAGGGGACTGGATCTGATCCGGTCTTGATATTGGGTCTTTGTTAATAATAGGACATAGAGTATGGTCTAGACCTGCTCTGTTTGCAAAGAGTTTGAGGATAAGATTAGTTGGGATTTGGCATACTCACAGGAAATCGTCACTCTCCTTGCTTTTACTACATTTGATTGACAGCTTTTTAAATTCCATGGATATCGGGATAATATTGGTATCATGAATTTGTTTGGTCTCAATAGTTATGTGACAGCTCTAGTTTTAAATTGCTTTATGTTGACTTTAACCCTTTTAGTGGCAAAAGAGAGTCACATCAGGAAGAGGAGGGAAAGGAAGCACCATCCACTGTCACTGCTTCGGAGTATTCAAAGAGTGGGGATCAATTCAGCAGGGGGAGGGGTTATATGCAGGGGCAGGGCCCGTAAAGGGGAAGGAGTCCAGGGGTCGGAGGTGGTCTTACCCTCAAATGTGACGTAGGCAATTTTGGACAGTTGACTAAACTTTGGTCCTCCTGGAATCAGAATCTTCTGGGTTGCTTTAGACACAAAACAAGACGTGTAACCATTGTAACAGACTTCCAATCAGAGCTCAGGGCTAAACTAGACAAGATAAGATGAAGGCATCAGGTCTTACCCTTCATATGTTTCTTCTATTATTTGTGCCACTACTACTACAACTGCTGTTACTAATGCTAGCCAGTAGGTGGCAGTAAAACACTACAAATCCATAAATGAATACCTTTCTTCTTCTCGTATTCTTTATCCTCCTTCCCCTTCCTTTTTTTCCCCTTTTCTTTTCTTTTTTCCTCTTTGACCTCCGTGACTGTCAGATTTGAAAGAAAAACATATTAAAATGTATTTGAAAATGAGTCTCAGTTTATTTGACCGTGGTTTGACATGAAGTAACCAGTGAAGCTGCTTTTTAGTCCAGTAGATACTCTGATAAAACTTTATGGATACAGATTTTTGTAGCTGTCTGCAGACTTATAGGCTACATGGTTAAGGTATAAGTCAGCACTAGTCTAATTTATCATAAATGTGAAGTATTTAATATCCCAAAACTCCCAGAGTCCCATAAATCTTCTAAAGTTTAATCAAAAGGAATAAAAGGATTACATAAATAGCACATTGTACACTGCAAAAAAGTTCCTCGTCATGTACCTTTAGCCTCCTTTTGCTCCTCTCTCTTCTCCTCTCTCGAGTCTCTCTTTTGTTCTGACTCTGACCCTTCTGATGGTCCAGCAGCAGCTGTATCCTCTGCAGATGGCTTCCTTTCCATCAGTGCTGCAGAAGGATCTCTACCCGGCTCACCTTCTGCTTGAGAGGCATCTGGTTTCAAATCTGAATCAGGACTTGCACTATCAAATGCTCCTGTTGTCTCTTGTACAGAGTCTTTGTTTTGTTCTGACTCTGATCCTCCTGCTGTTTCACTGGCTGCTGAATCCTCTCCAGATGACTTTGCCTCCACCAGAACTGCTGAAGAATCTACCCCTGGGTTATCTACTGCTGAAGTAGAATCTGGACCTGTACTTTCTGGTGCAGGAGAGTCTGGTCCACTTGAATTAATTTCACCATTTCCTGTCTGTCCTGTATCTTGCCCTGCTAAAGAAGAATCTCCTTCAGAACCCACTGAGTTTGGTACAGGAACATCAAAAGATCCACTGGGATCCCCTGGAGGGGTCCCAGGATCACTGACAGGCACTGTTCCAGGATCTGGTTTGGATTCAATCCGAGTTCGGTCACCAGGAAAGGGGAAGGTGAAGTCCACGGGGGCAAATTCACCAGCAGGATTATTCTCACCCACAGCAGTGGAGCTTTTGTCACCTTCCATGATTTCAGAAGAAGGCAGTAAGGAGTCCACAGGACCATCAGGAAGTGGTGCTTCAGGAGGTACTCCTTCAGGAGAAGGTACATCTACCAGAGTGTCTGGAGTCCTAGAGGCTTCTGGAGGGACATCTGGGGGAGGTACATCCGGAGAAGGTACATCAGGAGGAGGTACGTCTGGAGGAGGTATGTCCAGAGGAGGTATTTCCGGAGGAGGTGTGTCAAGAGGAGGTATGTCAAGAGGAGGTGTATCAGGAGATGGTACTGGGAGGACCACATCAGGAAGAGGTGCATCTGGAGGTACATCCAGTGGAGAGGAATCAGGGGGAGGAACATCTGGGGAAATTATGTCAGGAAGTGGAATATCAGGAGCAGATAAATCTGGAAGAGGTTCATCCAGAGGATTTATATTGGAGGGAGGTACATCTGGAGGGGATACATCAAGAGGGGGTTCATCAGGAGGAGATTGATCTGGAGGGGGAACATCTGGAGGTGGTATCTCCTGGGGTATATTAGGGGAAGGTGCACCAGTAAGAGGTGCACCAGTAAGAGGTACATCAGGAGAAGGCAAATCCAGGGGAGATGGTACATCAGGTGGGGCTTCCATTGGGGGAGGTAGATCAGGATCTGGTGATTCCAGTGGTACATCAAGAAGAGGTTCATCTGGAGGGGGTGCATCGGGAGAAGGTACATCAATAGGTGGTATATCAAGAGGAGGTGTATCAGGAGCTGGTACTTGGGGGGACTCATCAGGAAGAGGTAAATCAGGAGCTGGTACTTCAGGAAAGGGTATATCAGGAGGAGATACATCTGGGGAAGGTATATCACGGGAAGGTACATCTGGGGAAGGTACGTCTGGAGGTGGTACATCCGGAGGAGGTACATCAGGAAATGTTCCATCAGGAGAAGGAACATTTATGGAAATTTCTGGAGGAACATCTGAAGGAAAAGTTCTGTCAGCTCCTGCAGTTGGTGAAGGATCTGCAACCTGATTGGTTGTGGCTGACCCAGTGGGTGGAGTATCTCCAGATGGAGCCAAGTCACTGGCTGGGGTTACGGATGCTGTTGTTGGTGCCCCAGTTGATGAAGTCGTACCTTCCACAGATTGGGTAGTACTGGTGATCAGGTTGGAAGTACCAGTTCCAGAGAGGGTGAAGTCTGTGCTGTCTGGTGAGGAGGTGGAATCGTATGGCGCAGTCACTGGGTCAGAAATAGACACCTTTGAGTCAGTACTACGGCCTGGGATAGCGGGTCTGTTGGTAGTGGTGTAACTGGAAGGGCTGGAAGTGCTAATGGCGTTACTGGGAGTGGTTGCGTCTGTCATTGTGGTGGCTGTTTTGTCTCCAGTCTCCAGAGATGGACTGCTTGGTAAAGTTGCGTCCACTGTAGGTCTCGTTGTACTGCTAAAGTCTGGAAATGCATCAGAACTTGTCGTACTGATAGTAGTAAAAGATGCAGAACCACGGTCTACTATGTTAGTAGTAGAGTCTACACCAGCTTTAGACAAGTCACCAGCATCACTAGTGCTTATAAAGTCAGTTGTAGAGCGGACGTAAGTCGTGGTGGTACTGGTAGTGACATCACTACTCGTACTTGTTCCTGCAGTCGTTGTCATGTCTGTCATGAAAGTTAGGTCGGTAGAAGAGCTGCTGCCAACGTCGGTAAGGGTGATGCCATCAGTCACAGTAGAAGTAATAGTTGTGGTAAGAGTAGTGTCAGTAGGGGAAGTAAAATCAGTTGTTGTAGCAGTAGTAGTAGGACTGTCAGTAGGGGTGGTGCTGTCGGTCATAGTCGTAGACAGAGTTGTGATAGAGGTAGCAGTAGAGGAAGTAAAATCAGTTGTTGTAGCAGTAGTAGTAGGACTGTCAGTAGGGGGGGTGTTGTCGGACATAGTCGTAGATATGGTTGTAATAGAGGTAGCAGTAGAGGAAGTAAAATCAGTTATGGTAGAAGTAGTAGAAGGACTGTCAGTAGGAGTGGTGTTGTCGGTCATAGTCGTAGACATAGTTGTAATAGAGGTAGTGTCAGGAGGGGAAGTAAAATCCGTTGTTGTAGCTGTAGTAGTCGTGGTACTAATGTCAAGTTGGGTAGTGTAAATGGTCATAGTTGTAGACATAGTTGTAATAAAGGTAGTATCAGGAGGGGAAGTAAAATCAGTTGTTGTAGAAGTAGTGGAAGTACTACTGCCGGTAGGGGTAACGTATTCGGTCATAGTCGTAGACATAGTCGTAAAAGAGGTAGAGTCAGTAGGGGAAGTAAAATCAGTCATGGTGGTAGTAGTAGAAGTACTTTCAGTAGGGGTGGTGCTATCAGTCATAGTAGTGGGGGTGGTAGAAGAAAAAGTAACTGTAGTAGTAGAACTGTCAGTAATGGTGTCGTCATCAGCTGAAGTAGGTGTAGTACTATCAGTTATGGTAGTAGTAGAAGTAGAAGTACTCTCAGAAGGTGTATTATCAGTAGTACTGTAAGTTACTGTCGTATCAGTAACTGTAGTTGGTGTTCTTAAGACAGTAGAAGTAGCAGCCTCAGTAGTGGTCTTTGTAGTACTGTCTATGGTAGGTGTAGTAGTAATGTCAGTAGTAGAAGAAGTAGCAGCAGTAGTAGTTTTAGTCACTCCATCTGATGAGGCAGAGGGTCTATCAGATGCTGCTGAGTTAGAGTCATCGGCCGCTGTCAGAGAAGAAGAGTTACGTCCCTTTAGTGAATCTCAGCTCTCTGTTCTCTACTGACTGACCAAGCTCTCTGCAGAACAGTCATCTTCAGGTACGCTCAGGTTCACTGAGGAATCACAGAAACCTCCATACCTAGACCCATATGCTGGCAGTAGATTCAAAATAAATTGGAGTTTGGAGACTATTGGGCAGATTGTTACCGAATCTGTCTTCTTCAAATGGGTTCCTTCAGTTCCAGTCACCAAGACTTCAAGGAGACTTCGAAAAGTCTGAGAAATGTTGGTATATGCTGATCTGGGAATTCAAAAACCAAATATTATGAGTTGTGACAGCGTGTCCAACACTGACCTACCCCGGTCTGAGTTTGGGGGTCGCTTGTGTGGCTTACTGCCAAATTCCACCAGATCCATATCCGGTCCGTCTCGGCACTGGGTCCGATAGGTTTCTATTCTAGTCAATGTGTTAACTTCCACTGGATCCACTCTGTTGCGTTCTGGCTGCGTCTCTGATCCGGCAGGTCGGAGTCCTCCGGATTAGATACACACGACTTCTATTTTTGACGAATGCCGGAGCACGACGCATCAATCTCAGCCGGTGGGTGTTGAAGGACAAGGAAGCACGGATCGGAGATGGACCGGACACGGATCTAGTGGAAGTCCAATGTTAGCGTTCCTTTCTTTCCTTTGCTGCACCATCAAAAACGGTTAAAAAAACTTAAAAGAAAGGAAACTCTTGATCATTTCAGGACATCAACATCATGAGATTGACCAGAAAGTATTAGAAGTTGATGAGAGAAAGGGGATTCAGTCATCCCACAACATCCTATATCCCTCCTTGTATTCTTTGTGATACATTTGGGTGGGGAACCAACCATAACTCCGTCTATGGAGACACCAGAGTACCCCATTTATTTGGAATCTACTGCTGCCATTGTTTTACCAGTTAAAAACCAAAGTAACCCAGTGAGCCAATCAGGAGGCGGTGAAGCCTGAGACGTGGAGACACCTGATACTGTTCTGCAGAGGCCTTTGCTGGATTCTAGAGTTTCTGTAACAGTCACCAACTCCACATACTACTCAAACCAACACTTTTATCACAGGTACATTTCAGTGGAGAGTCAGACGGACTTTCACACGTTTGAGGATTAATAGGAACTATCCTATGAGAGGCTAGCTGTGTGGACTCAGTCACTGTTACGTCTGCGGGGGGGACAACCAGCTAGGAGATTATTCTACTTGTTCTATATTCTGCTGCATTTATACTCAGTCAATGTTGCATCCTGCAAGATATCTGCGTGTTACAGCATGAACATGTCCAGAGAACCATGCATGTGTGTGTGTGTGTGTGTGTGTGCAATTAAGCCTTATATATATAGTTCTGCTTCTCTGTGCTGCCTTTCAGAAAACAACTCTCCAAAGAGTACGCCTCCATTTAAAAATCGGTGCTCTGTGTGCCTCTGTTTGTGACAGCGAGCGAGTGTGTTTGAGTGTGTGACGGCGTGTGTGTGACTGGCAGGTTAAAGAACACTAATACAGATTAAACACACACACCATCTGTCACCGTTAACAACGGATTAACGTTCAGACTCGCCTCCCAGAATGCACTCTGAATTTCAATTTGTCCAATCATGTGATCAAACATGTGACCAATCGGAGTTAATTGGATTATGTTGTCATTTCACCGAGCAGATTAACGTTTGTGAAACTTATCAGATGTCAAAGCTTCTTTAAATACTTTCCCTATTTTCTCTAACTTCTCTTCCTTCTTCTTTTATTCATCTCACAAAAAAGGAAAAATAGAAATAATTTAGCTTATTCTGTTTTGATTTATTACTCTATAATAAAACAATACAACTGAAAGCAGAGTTGTTTCCCATGATGCATCACTGACCGTTAAACTCTAGATATTCTGCCCTAATGTGAAGACAAGGGTGGGGGTGATATGAAAGGAACAGGCGAGCAGACAGATAGGTGAACAGGAGAGCTGACAGACAGGCTAGCAGACAGACTGACAGACAGTTGAACAGGTGAGCAGACTAACAGCTGAACATGTAAAGAACACTTACTGGCAGCTGATTCTGCAGCTTCACCTGAAAAGAGACACATGTGAGTGAAACTGTATCTGTGCATAGACACTGGCAGTGCGTTCGGATATGTTCAGGTGTTGATGTTGTGTTCAGGTACGTACAGATGTTGGCGGTGTGTTCAGGTACGTACAGCTGTTGGTGTTGTGTTCAGGTACATACAGATGTTGGCGGTGTGTTCAGGTATGTTCAGATGTTGGTGTTGTGTATTCAGGTGTTGGTGTTGTGTATTCAGGTGTTGGTGTTGTGTTCAGGTATGTTCAGGTGTTGGTGTTGTGTATTCAGGTGTTGGTGTTGCATTCAGGTACATACAGATATTAGCAGTGCCTGTTGGCAGCGGTAGGTATGAAGCTGGTTTCCAGCTGCGGGGGTTGAATCCTTGGCTGCAGCGCTGACAGTCCTGACCATTCGTGTTGTGGTCGCATTCACACATCAGCGTTGCATCTCTTAACACACACTGGGACGCATGCAGGTTACACTTACACCTGCAGGAGACACACAAACACAAACATAAGAGTCATACACAACACGCTAGAACTCTCAACTTGGCAAATTTGGCAGCTTTGTATGTGGTTTGACATTTAATCTTCCACTTTTTTTGCACAATAATGAACAGATTGTTAAGATTTTGAAACAGGTGCCAACTTGATTAGGTTTAGGCCACACTAGATGAAATCAGGTCCACTTCAGAACATGATTTGCAACCCCCGATGGTCTGATTTAAGGTTTGTCATAACGTGTCAATATGAATATTTTACTGCTCTCCACTGACTCCGAACTGCTAGTGCCCCCATCGCCAGAGATCGTCAGACTACCTCCAACAAAATTCCCTCAATAGCCAATGAGGAGAGCAGACTGGGGAGTGTTTCCAACTGGATGTTGTGTACTTTTACATCTCACAATCATTACTTTTAGATCTTAACAAAAAATCGGTTAAGATCTAAAAGCAGTCTAGCGTGTGGCCACTAAAACTACTTGGTCCGGTTTAGGATAGGGATCATGGTTTGGTTTTAAAAGCGTAAGCACTAAGTCAAGTACTGTATCTAAAATTCCTGCAATGTACAAATTCTCAAGGAAGTTAACCTTTTAGATTCACTTAGCCATAAACCCAGCCTAATACATGAAAGTTAGGATGCTTTCAAACCTGTAGCTTGTTTGCTTCACTGCGATTCAGATAATAAAATTGCTCAAAGCACACACTGTTTCAGAGATGTCATCATCACATCACAGACTCCTGTCCCCTCTGCGTAGTTAAACTAACACCATGCGTACTGGTTGCACTTTGCATTGTGGGAAACTGGCTCCAGGATGCCAATTAATGTAGCCAGTTAGCCTCCCAACAAAAGAAGTCATGGGTTGACTTAGAGCAGCAAGGAGGTCAGTGCATTATCAACATTTATCCAATGCCAGACACCATGCACAAAAATACAGAAGTTTCCAAACTTGTGAGTCAGCGCACAAGACGAAATGTCACCGCTCTGGCTAAAGTGGAAGTTTGAGTTTTGAGAAGGTCGAGTTCTCCTCATTTGACTAGCTGGTAAAAATTCTTGGAACTCAACCAGATGTTGAATCAACAGATGTTGTCAAGTCCTGTGATGTTGCTAAGCCAAGCACCAGGTCTTCTATTAATACTGAATTGGATGGAGATATGGGGGACAAGTAACAAGCAGCTCTTTGTTTCAGTTGTTGGGTTGATTACATTCTCACAACAAATGAACCGCTCTAGGATTCAATGGAAGCGAGCCAAGACCAGCTCCTCTAGGCAAGTGCGATCACTGTGTTCACATATTTCCAAACAACCTGGATCTTTGGGAACAACTTCTCCGAATGAGGACCTTTCCTGGTCACCCAACAGCACAGCGGCACTTCCTTAGAGTGCTCAGGAGGAACAAGGTGGAGAGGAAGCTGCTAGTGGCTTTCGAAAGAGCAACCATTGAGAGTATGGTATGCAGGCTGCACTGCTGCGGCCAAGGAGGGTTCCCCTGTTTGGGAACCACTCCTCCGGACCATCCAGGTGTGAAAGCACTCTTATTTACCTGACCTCAACAGCACATAGAACAGTAAACAAGACAGCATCCAGTGTAATCTCGGAACCAGGGTGGATGTTACCTGGCAGGTACGTCGATGTTGGAAATGGCGTAGAAGTACTTCAGCAGGTTGTCTCTCTGGACGTAGGTCCCTCCCAGTGCCGGGCGGAGGAGCCGCAGTCTGAGGTTGGTGAAGGTGAAGAAGTCTCTCAGACCCTTCATGGTCTCCATACGGGTGTACAGGGAGTCCATGTTTATCAGCTTTGGACCCGCAAACACCCCGAACCGAGCACGAACCTCGAAAACCACCATCTTCTCCTCCTGTTGGGGAAACTCTTACAGTCACTACAACATCTTAGTACTAGTAGGATGATCTGAATCAACTCCTCTACCCACCTTTGCTCCGACCCAGCGGGAGTACTGCTCGGTGCAGATAACCCTGGTTAGGTTACTCGGAGCTAATTCAGAGACCCGTTTAGGAGACATGCCGAACGCCTCCAGACAGTCATCAGCGTAGTATTGATACGGCTGCCACGTTACACCTGAAACACAAACCCTGATTATGAGTCCAACACGGATCCTTTATCCTTCAGATTTCAGATTACATGATGGTACCTGGTGGAGGACTCATGAACCCTCTCCAGCCTCACCTTTGTCCAGAGACTTCTCCAGCACCATGCTTGTTGGACGGCCGTACTCGAAGGTGATGGTGATGTCATCCACGACCTCCAGGCTCTTGTTCCAGGACAGTGTGATATTAGCCAGCAGGGGCTCAGGAAACCGGGACCATGTGACCGTCTGCCAGTAGGTGATGAGCCCCCCTCTCTCCCGGTCTCCCATCAGCTGAGGAGGGTGAGACAGGTCGGGGCTGGAGGCGTCACACTCGTCACTGCACAGGTAAGGGTTCTCCTGCAGGACGACAAACAGATCATTCAGAGTCACTGATGAGGAACTTTTGGATCGGATGTTTCAAATACTCTTCAAAGATGCAGCCTCAGGTCTTTAACCGTCGGCATTAAGGATATAAGGATACACTCAACCCACGGTTCGAATCCTGATTTTATTCATTTTTGATTCTGTAACGATTTTCAAGAAAACTGGATTGAACTGAAAAATTAAATAAATATTATTTTATTTCAATTCTCAGATATGAACAATATATATATATATTGTTCATATATATATATATACATTTCTTTGTAAACAAAGTAATCCTCTTTCATTTTTAAGGTGTGTTGTAACTCAAATAAAACCACTGCACACTTTTTTTCAGCACCTTGCAAAAAAACTGAAATCACTGTACAAAATACCTTGTTGGAAAATTTCAGAACAATTATAGAGAAATGGAAAGTGAACGATTCCCAAATGAAAGTATTAAATATTAAAACAAATAAGGTAAATCTCTTTAAATTAGGGATGTAAATTTGAAGTATTTTCCGTGATCGATCTTTGGAAATGTTAACGATCAATTATCGTTTAATCATTAAAAAAAACGTAAACTTTTTCCATTTAAAAAATAATGATAAATGTGTTTTTTTCCCCTAAATGAAATTTCCCTTCCTGACACAGTGTATATAACTGACGGTATTAAACACCTACTGATGATATTGAGGTGTTCAAAATGTTAAACACGCTGAATATCAACGTGAGGAGCAGCTTATAAATAATCTCTGTGGACGCATGGTCATAGAGTGAAGACTCAGACTACAACATGTGGATTTACTGCAAGAGGACAACTGAACAGGATCAGATTTCAGACTCACAGAGTCCAGTTTTCTGTCTACTCGTTCTTATTGAGAAAAATAAACATTGAAACGCGGTCAGGTGTCAGCCGGGAGCGCAACCGGGTCAGAATCAGTCCGGCGGCGGAGAAAGAAAGCGCTCGTGGAGACCTGTCACTCAGCCGCAGCCCCCAGCTGAGCGTCTCCGCTGTGAGCAACACCTTCAGTCAGCGAGTGACGAGAGAGCAGCGCAAGAGACTTCATGATGTTGAACAATCCGAGTGAAATGCAGATAGCGCCATCTACTGTTTAAAAATAATATCCCAATACAGATTTTGTTGTATCGTTTTTATACCGTCTTGCGATATATCCTTACACCCCTAGTCGGCATTCGATGATATCAAAAACCCGAAAGAGATTGTTGATAATTCAAATAAAAGGCAAGATTTTCCTCCTGAGGCCCGTCCTTTGTGGACAGTCGTGGTTCATCTTTTGGAAATCAATGCATTTTTTAAGCTGGTGTCATGCTAACCTAAAACAAACACTACAACTAATCAAGCTAACCTGAAACTTTGCATTTTAAATGAACAGTGTTTTGCCGGTTCACACAATAGATGAACTTATACACTCCACATGATCCGGCACAGTTCACTTAAGAGTGTGTGTGTGTGTGTGTGTGTGTGTGTGTGTGTATGTGTGTGTGTGTGTGTGTGTGTGTGTGTGTGTGTGTGTGTGTGTGTGTGTGTGTGTGTGTGTGTATGAGAGGGAGAGAGAGAGATTACCACTGATGTTAATCTGATCAGTATGTGTGTTAAAGACTTTAGCTGCAGCTGCCAACTGTCACACCAAAGATTCAGAGGACTTAAACCAGCACTAACTAGCCCTGAGTGACTCTGACTAACGAGATGAACCCATTCTTTCTGCTGAAGTCTGTATGTGGGTTAAAGAACAAAGGAACTTTAAATCTTTACAGACAAAGCTCCTGAACAGGCACAGCTGTTAATCTGCTTGTTACAAATATCAGTATCTGTCACTGAACATCACATTTCTGTCAAACTGTTCATGCTAAAGGAATAATTGCGTGCTGTAACCCTTTAATCCCTCTCTGTTTTGATTTTGAATCGTGTTTAAAGCTAAATTCAGGCGTTTTCAAATCGTTACTGACTCTTTATTATGTTTTGTATAATTACTATCTGATCCAAAATGATCAATAATTCACATTTAATTTTTGCTTCATTATCAATAATTCAGACGTGACTTCCCAAAGGCACAATTAGACAGACAGCAGGACTCTTTGTGGGTTAAACCTGTGGGTTGGGCCCCCGCAGCTGGTCACAAGATAACTCTGAGGGGTCAGGAGGTGATTGACAGGTAATTACCGTATTGTCTTTAATATAAGTTCACATTATTTCATAACATAGGTGACTCAAAATCAAACTGAATCAGAGATCCTTTATGATACTGGCTTCTGTAAAGAGTGTTACATCATTTTTTAACATACATTTCAGCCTGTTGGAACAGAGAGCTTATCATTTCTCCAAAAAAACCTGAAGCACCGCAGACAGTATCCACTCTGCATGAATACTCATGTCTGTTTTTAATGCAGTGACTTCCACTACAGAGTCATGTCTGTTTTTAATGCAGTGACTTCCACTACAGAGTCATGTCTGTTTTTAATGCAGTGACTTCCACTACAGAGTCATGTATGTTTTTAATGCAGTGACTTCCACTACAGAGTCATGTCTGTTTTTAATGCAGTGACTTCCACTACAGAGTCATGTATGTTTTTAATGCAGTGACTTCCACTACAGAGTCATGTCTGTTTTTAATGCAGTGACTTCCACTACAGAGTCATGTCTGTCTTTAATGCAGTGACTTCCACTACAGAGTCATTTCTGTTTTTAATGCAGTGACTTCCACTACAGAGTCATGTCTGTTCTTAATGCAGTGACTTCCACTACAGAGTCATGTCTGTTTTTAATGCAGTGACTTCCACTACAGTCATGCCTGTTCTTAATGCAGTGACTTCCACTACAGAGTCATGTCTGTTTTTAATGCAGTGACTTCCACTACAGAGTCATGCCTGTTTTTAATGCAGTGACTTCCACTGCAGAGTCATGTCTGTGTTTAATGCAGTGACTTCCACTACAGAGTCATGTCTGTCTTTAATGCAGTGACTTCCACTACAGAGTCATTTCTGTTTTTAATGCAGTGACTTCCACTACAGAGTCATGTCTGTTCTTAATGCAGTGACTTCCACTACAGAGTCATGTCTGTTTTTAATGCAGTGACTTCCACTACAGAGTCATGCCTGTTCTTAATGCAGTGACTTCCACTACAGAGTCATGTCTGTTTTTAATGCAGTGACTTCCACTACAGAGTCATGCCTGTTTTTAATGCAGTGACTTCCACTACAGAGTCATGTCTGTTTTTAATGCAGTGACTTCCACTACAGAGTCATGCCTGTTCTTAATGCAGTGACTTCCACTACAGAGTCATGTCTGTTTTTAATGCAGTGACTTCCACTACAGAGTCATGTCTGTTTTTAACGCAGTGACTTCAACTACAGAGTCATGTCTGTGTTTAATGCAGTGACTTCCACTACAGAGTCATGTCTGTGTTTAATGCAGTGACTTCCACTACAGAGTCATGTCTGTCTTTAATGCAGTGACTTCCACTACAGAGTCATTTCTGTTTTTAATGCAGTGACTTCCACTACAGAGTCATGTCTGTTCTTAATGCAGTGACTTCCACTACAGAGTCATGTCTGTTTTTAATGCAGTGACTTCCACTACAGTCATGCCTGTTCTTAATGCAGTGACTTCCACTACAGAGTCATGTCTGTTTTTAATGCAGTGACTTCCACTACAGAGTCATGCCTGTTTTTAATGCAGTGACTTCCACTGCAGAGTCATGTCTGTGTTTAATGCAGTGACTTCCACTACAGAGTCATGTCTGTCTTTAATGCAGTGACTTCCACTACAGAGTCATTTCTGTTTTTAATGCAGTGACTTCCACTACAGAGTCATGTCTGTTCTTAATGCAGTGACTTCCACTACAGAGTCATGTCTGTTTTTAATGCAGTGACTTCCACTACAGAGTCATGCCTGTTCTTAATGCAGTGACTTCCACTACAGAGTCATGTCTGTTTTTAATGCAGTGACTTCCACTACAGAGTCATGCCTGTTTTTAATGCAGTGACTTCCACTACAGAGTCATGTCTGTTTTTAATGCAGTGACTTCCACTACAGAGTCATGCCTGTTCTTAATGCAGTGACTTCCACTACAGAGTCATGTCTGTTTTTAATGCAGTGACTTCCACTACAGAGTCATGTCTGTTTTTAACGCAGTGACTTCAACTACAGAGTCATGTCTGTGTTTAATGCAGTGACTTCCACTACAGAGTCATGTCTGTGTTTAATGCAGTGACTTCCACTACAGAGTCATGTCTGTTTTTAATGCAGTGACTTCCACTACAGAGTCATGTCTGTTTTTAACGCAGTGACTTCAACTACAGAGTCATGTCTGTGTTTAACGCAGTGACTTCCACTACAGAGTCATGTCTGTGTTTAATGCAGTGACTTCCACTACAGAGTCAAGTCTGTTTTTAATGCAGTGACTTCCACTACAGAGTCATGTCTGTGTTTAATGCAGTGACTTCCACTACAGAGTCATGTCTGTTTTTAATGCAGTGACTTCCACTACAGAGTCATGTCTGTTTTTAATGCAGTGACTTCCACTACAGAGTCATGTCTGTGTTTAATGCAGTGACTTCCACTACAGAGTCATGTCTGTGTTTAATGCAGTGACTTCAACTACAGAGTCATGTCTGTGTTTAATGCAGTGACTTCCACTACAGAGTCATGTCTGTGTTTAATGCAGTGACTTCAACTACAGAGTCATGTCTGTGTTTAATGCAGTGACTTCAACTACAGAGTCATGTCTGTGTTTAATGCAGTGACTTCCACTACAGAGTCATGTCTGTGTTTAATGCAGTGACTTCCACTACAGAGTCATGTCTGTGTTTAATGCAGTGACTTCCACTACAGAGTCATGTCTGTTTATAATGCAGTGACTTCCACTACAGAGTCATGTCTGTTTTCAGTTTTTAAAAAAGTCTTTACTCCATTTTCTTCCATCAATTTCTGTCTTTAACAACATTTCACACAGACTCTCATCTCTTATGGATTTGGTATTTGATATGACAATTATTTTTAAAAACGTCTATTGGAAAATAAAGAGGATTGTCTCCTGGAGTTCAGGACTTTGACCGGAGCAGGATTTATTTATATCATTAAAGAAGAAATGTCAGGTGAGAAAACTAAAGCTGACATTTACATCCTGAGACAGGTGATCAGAGTTCATTTTAATATCTGTTATTATAAAAGCTAGAAATGACACAGTGTGTGTTCAGAGTGTGTGTTCAGAGTGTGTGTTCAGAGTGTGTGTTCAGAGTGTGTGTTCATGTGTGTGTTCAGAGTGTGTGTTCATGTGTGTGTTCATGTGTGTGTTCAGAGTGTGTGTTCAGAGTGTGTGTTCAGAGTGTTTTTTCAGAGTGTGTGTTCAGAGTGTGTGTTCATGTGTGTGTGTTCAGAGTGTGTGTTCATGTGTGTGTTCATGTGTGTGTTCAGAGTGTGTGTTCAGAGTGTGTGTTCAGAGTGTGCTTTCAGAGTGTGTGTTCAGAGTGTGTGTTCATGTGTGTGTTCAGAGTGTGTGTTCATGTGTGTGTGTTCATGTGTGTGTGTTCAGAGTTTGTGTTCTCAGTGTGTGTTCATGTGTGTGTTCAGAGTGTGTGTTCATGTGTGTGTTCAGAGTGTGTGTTCATGTGTGTGTTCAGAGTGTGTGTTCAGAGTTTGTGTTCTCAGTGTGTGTTCATGTGTGTGTTCAGAGTGTGTGTTCAGAGTTTGTGTTCTCAGTGTGTGTTCATGTGTGTGTTCAGAGAGTGTGTGTTCAGAGTGTGTTTTCAGAGTGTGTTCAAGTGTGTGTGTTCAGAGTGTGTGTTCATGTTTTTGTTCAGAGTGTGTTTTCATGTGTGTTCAGAGTGTGTTTTCAGAGTGTGTTCATGTGTGTTTGTTCAGAGTGTGTGTTCAGAGTGTGTGTGTTCAGAGTATGTTTTCAGAGTGTGTGTTCATGTGTGTGTGTTCAGAGTGTGTGTTCATGTGTGTGTTCAGAGTGTATGTTCATGTGTGTGTTCAGAGTGTGCCTTCAGAGTGTGTGTTCAGAGTGTGCGTTCATGTGTGTGTTCAGAGTGTGTTTTCAGAGTGTGTGTTCAGAGTGTGTGTTCAGAGTGTGTGTTCAGATTGTGTGTTCAGAGTGTGTGTTCAGAGTGTGTGTTCAGAGTGTGTGTTCATGTGTGTGTGTTCAGAGTGTGTGTTCATGTGTGTGTTCAGAGTGTGTGTTAAGAGTGTGTTTTCAGAGTGTGTGTTCAGAGTGTGTGTTCATGTGTGTGTTCAGAGTGTGTGTTCAGAGTGTGTTTTCAGAGTGTGTGTTCAGAGTGTGTGTTCATGTGTGTGTTCAGAGTGTGTGTTAAGAGTGTGTGTTCAGTGTGTTTTTACCAGGGTACAGAATCTCTCTGGTGGGTTCCCGCAGGTGATGCCAGGGGGGTCGACTTTGATCTGCATCACCTCCTTCATGTTGGCGGGCGGAGGCTGACAGGCGTAAAACTCCCATCCTGGTCCTGCCTCCGAGACCCGGAGAGACCGACACACATCAAACTGACCGCCGGTCTGACACCGGGCCAACGCCGGCAGCAGGAGCCAGATCCAGACGAGGCGGGGGAGGGGCGGAAACATGGTGGTCTGACAGTCAGACGGACTGGAAGTTTCTCGGGAGGTCACATTTCAAAGTCACCTCCCACATCTTCAATCCAAAGGGATCAGTTCTTCTCGACCTTCTCGATCAGACAGCTTGTTACCATGGTTACCAGGTGATGACTAACACCTGAAGTCCCCAGTCAACCCAGAAGAGGCTTCGCACACCTCCCGTCTGAAACACAGAGACACAAAAACTGTCAGATACACAAGTCCTGGTCAGACCTGATCCAGACAGGCCTGAGGATGGTAGACCCCAAATTCTGGTTCAGATAGACCTAGATGGATCTTCTTGAACCTTGGACCAAACAGACCTACTGTTTCCCTCGTTGACCTAAGGCAGTTAGAAGATGGACCTGAGAAAAAGTTTGACCCTTATTGGACATAGTCTGGGTAGACCTGAGGACATTAAAAACCTCATTGAGCTTATCAAGTTGTACCTCAAGTTAGGAAAACCTCTGTGGACCAGGACTAGATAAACCCAGGTGTAGTCCAACTTGTTTGGACTCCTACCAGGTTTGACCTCATAGGACTTGGTTCATTTTCACCTCATTATAATTAAACCAAAAGAGTCAAACCTGAGGACAGTTAGACCTCATACAACTTGGTTTAGACAGACCTAAGAGAAAATCCACCTCAGGACTACTAGACCTAAAGACAGATAGACTTGAGGACAGTTAGACATGTCCACATTAGTTTAGATAGACATAAATAGCTTAACCCCTTCCAACCTGGTCTTGATAAACCTGAGGATGGTTTGACCTTGTTGGACCCTGTACATTTCAAGCAAAGTCCTGGAGTCAGACTTTTTGGGGGTCAAAGGTCCTTTGACCGTTTTTAGGTGTGGCAGTCCTAGGATCACATTGCCATCAGGTCAATTTAAATCAGGTTAAATGAGGTCTAATTGTGCTTAAGTCTAGCTGTCTCGGTCCAAGGGTCCCAGGAGCCAAGGGTCAAATGTCCCTTAGGTCTTTAAAAAGCGGGTTAAATAAGCGTCATCAAGGGTATCTGTCTTTAGTTTTGTCAGTCAAAGAATCAAATTGCCTTCAGGTCTTTCAAAACTGGGTTGGATGGGGTCCAACTGTCTTCAAGTCTCTCTGTCTTTAGATGTAACAGTCCTAGGGTCAAATTCCCCTCATGTCAATTAAAACCAGGTTAAATGAAGTCTAATTGTCCTGAGGTCTAATTGTCCTGAAGTCTAATTGTCCTGAAGTCTAATTGTGTGTCGGTGCCAGGGTCTCAGGATCAAATTGCCCTCAGGTCTTTCAAAACCGGGTTGGATGAGGTCTAACTGTCTTCAAGGCTATCAGTCTTTAGGTCTGGCAGTCCTAGGGTCAAATTGCCCTCAGGTCTTTTAAAACCGGGTTGGATGAGGTCTAACTGTCTTCAAGGCTATCTGTCTTTAGGTCTGGCAGTCCTAGGGTCAAATTGCCCTCAGGTCTTTCAAAACTATCTTCAAGTAAAATTGTCTCTTAGTCCCAGAGTACCAGGGTCAAATGTCCCTTAGGTGACACCAGGTCAATTAAAACCAGGTTAAATGAGGTCTAATTGTGCTTAAGTCTAGCTGTCTCTTGGTCCAGGGGTCCCAGGATCCAAGGGTCAAATGTCCCTTGTGTCTTTAAAATGCGGGTCTGATGAGGTCCAACTGCCCTGAAGTCTAACTGTCTTTAGGTCTGGCAGTCCTAGGGTCAAATTGCCCTCAGGTCTTTAGAAAACGAGGTCTAACTGTCTTCAATTCTATCTGTCTTTAGATCCAACAGTTCTTGGTTTCCTCTCAGGTCAAAATGAGGTCAAAATGTCTCTGTAAACCTGGATAGAGCTGACATCTGAATCACTTACAAACACTTTGAGAGTTGATCCGAGGTCGGACGGAGAACTCTGATACATAAATATAAACTTTCATCTTTGTAAAGTTGTGTGTGAACGGCTCCGTGAAGCCTCCAGAGAAATAATGTTGGATATGAAAACGAGTCCTGTTACTGTTCCCCTCCCTCCGTCCCGTCTGTGTGTCTACCTATACGTCTGTACGTCTCTCTGCATGTCTGTGGTCCCTCTGCCCTGTCTGAGTGTTTGTGTATGAGCATCAACACAGATGATTAAACTGAGACTCAGAGACTCGGCCGGTTTCTCTTCTTTATTAAAACAAAGTTTGTGGCAGATTGGCTGAAAAAGGAACTCTTTATTAGGAGGACCTGAAGACGCAGACACGTCTGTTTCCTCCAACTCTGTGAGGGTCCCTTCATCTGTCTGTCCCTTCACCTGTCTATCCCTTTACCTGTCTGTCTCCTCACCTGTCTGTCTCTTCACCTGTCTGTCTCCTCACCTGTCTGTCTCCTCACCTGTCTGTCCCTTCACCTGTCTGTCTCCTCACCTGTCTGTCCCTTCACCTGTCTGTCCCTTCACCTGTCTGTCCCTTCACCTGTCTGTCTCTTCACCTGTCTGTCTCCTCACCTGTCTGTCTCCTCACCTGTCTGTCCCTTCACCTGTCTGTCTCCTCACCTGTCTGTCCCTTCACCTGTCTGTCCCTTCACCTGTCTGTCTCTTCACCTGTCTGTCCTTTCACCTGTCTATCCCTTCACCTGTCTGTTTCCTCCAACTCTGTGAGGGTCCCTTCACCTGTCTGTCTCTTCACCTGTCTGTCTCTTCACCTGTCTGTCCCTTCACCTGTCTGTCTCTTCACCTGTCTGTCCCTTCACCTGTCTGTCTCTTCACCTGTCTATCCTTTCACCTGTCTGTCTCTTCACCTGTCTGTCTCTTCACCTGTCTGTCCCTTCACCTGTCTGTCTCTTCACCTGTCTGTCCTTTCACCTGTCTGTCCCTTCACCTGTCTGTCTCTTCATCTGTCTGTCCATTCACCTGTCTGTCCATTCACCTGTCTGTCCATTCACCTGTCTGTCTCTTCACCTGTCTGTCCATTCACCTGTCTGTCCCTTCACCTGTCTGTCTCTTCACCTGTCTGTCCTTTCACCTGTCTGTCTCTTCACCTGTCTATCCCGTAACCTGTCTGTCTCTTTACCTGTCTATCCCTTCATCTGTCTATCCCTTCATCTGTCTGTAACTTCACCTGTCTGTGTCCTCACCTGTCTGTCCCTTCATCTGTCTGTCTCTTCACCTGTCTGTCCTTTCACCTGTCTGTCTCTGCACCTGTCTATCCCTTCACCTGACTGTCTTTTTACCTGTCTGTCTCCTCATCTGTCTGTCTTTTCACCTGTCTGTCTCTTCACCTGTCTATCCCGTAACCTGTCTGTCTCTTTACCTGTCTATCCCTTCATCTGTCTGTCACTTCACCTGTCTGTGTCCTCACCTGTCTGTCCCTTCATCTGTCTGTCTCTTCACCTGTCTATCCCTTCACCTGTCTGTCTCTTTACCTGTCTGTCTCCTCACCTGTCTGTCTCTTCACCTGTCTGTCTCTTCACCTGTCTGTCCCTTCACCTGTCTGTCTCTTCACCTGTCTGTCCTTTCACCTGTCTGTCTCTATACCTGTCTGTCCCTTCACCTGTCTGTCTCTTTACCTGTCTGTCTCTATACCTGTCTGTCTTTTCATCTGTCTGTCTCTTCACCTGTCTGTCTCTTCACCTGTCTGTCCCTTCACCTGTCTGTCCCTTCACCTGTCTGCACATCCTTCTGTTTTCATTCTAACAGCTGTCTTTGTCTTTTTTATCCATCCCCTCAGCTGTGTACGTACACACCTGGCAGTATTTACCTGTCTGTGTTCATCTCTCTGTCTGTCTCAGTACCTGTATCTCTGTCCACCTCTGTAAGGATACACATGTCTGTGAGGACACTGTCTGTCTCTATACCTGTCTCACTGTGCACCCCTCAGTCTGTTAAACTTATTTTACTCACCTGTCTATCTCTCCAATGTCAGTCCCCACACCTGTCTGGCTCTTTACCTATATTTTAATGCACCTGTCTGTCTGAACATGTCTCTGCCTTGTTACCTGTCTCTCTGTATTTCACACCCTTCTGTCTCCACACCTGTCTGCCTGTTCAGATCTTTTATACCTGACTGTCCCAACACAATTGTGTCTCTAAACTTGTCTGTCTGCACACCTTCCT
>NC_048280.1:1430577-1471408 GCF_009762535.1 Notolabrus celidotus
CCCTTATTTGGGCAAAAACTTGTAATCTGGGGTTGAAAAAATTCACCCCCTGTACAGTGTGTGCCCATAGAGAGATTAGCTTCATAGAGCCAAGCTGTTTTTTGAACCAGGCTGTAAACATGTTTATTAATGCTGCAAAGATCATCTTTTTCCCATTCATGTCTATGTGGCTCCCGGTGTTTCTGGAGCCAGCCTCAAGAGGATTCTCGATGAATTGCAGTTTATAAGACTTCCACATGGGCTTCATCGTTTGAGACCGGAGGTTGCTGCTTGGTTTTAAAAAGTCTGTAATCTCTCAGGTCTGACAAGTCGAGGTGAACTGGTTTTATTTCAGTTCCTGGTTCCATCAAACTTCCAAATTGGGAGCTAGGAATCAGACGCCAACTTCAGTCTTTGATTCCAAACAACCCTTCAAAGTAAAGGTCGGACCTCAAAGAATAATGGAACATTGAAGTGATGTAACGACCAATCAGAATCAAGTTCTTAAAAAGAGCTGTTTCAGAATCAGAATCAGAATCAGCTTTATTGGCCAGGTATGCTTGAACAGGTGGCTTCTCCTGAAGTCCACTGTCATCTCTACGGTCTTGAGCGGGTTCAGCTCCAGATGGTTCTGACGACACCAGAGAGCCAGCTGTTCCACCTCCTGTCTGTAAGCAGACTCGTCTCCGTCCTGGATGAGACCGATGACGGTGGTGTCGTCTGCAAACTTCAGGAGTTTCACCGAGGGGTCCCCTGAGGTGCAGTTTAATTAATAAAAATAATACATCTTATCACTTATAGTCTCTTTTGCTTTTAAAGTTCATAACCAGCTGTTAATCACCATCAGAGAGCGCCTCACAGGAGCTTTAATTGAGCTATTTTGGGGGGTAGTTTGTTTTGTAGTCTGTTTTTTTTAATTGAACATGGTAAACAATACAATGACAAACACTACAGACATGTGCTTCAGACAAATCAAATACTCCAAGAGACAAGGAAGAGGAAACAAAGGAAAAAACAAAACATAAAGTGGGACATATAACTCTTGTTAATATATAAATTAAAATATATGCAACATCTCAGACGCTAAGAGGGAAATCCTCTCCAAGAAACTCATTAAAAGGATCTTTAGTTTTATTACTTTTTTAATTAAAGGGATTCAAAGTGTAGTTTTAGTTCTTGTAAATAAACTGGGGTGCATTTCTTCAGTCTATATTTGTGAAAATGAAAGTAACCATACATTTTAGGGGGGGTGGTTTGTTGGCTGTACGCGCCAGGCTCCGTGACGTCATCTCTGCGCGCCTGCCTCCACAAAGAGGAAGAGAAGATGGCGGACGGGGTGAACGTCGGAGTGAATCTGGACGCCTTCTCTCACGCCATCAGCGGGATCCAGGCGCTCCGCTCCAGCGTGAGCCGGGTCTTCGAGTTCTTGAAGGATGGCATGAAGAACCGGGAGACCCTGGAGGGCCGGGAGAAGCAGTTTATAGCCGAGTTCCAGGACAACCTGCAGTCTGTCAACAGAGACCTGAAGTGAGTCCCCCCCCCCCCCTCAGACAGACTAACTACAGTTAACTTTAGTCTGTTTGAATCACCAGGGAGACTCAGTGATGAGCTTTAGTAGTGTTTAGTAAAGGTAACTCACTTCTGTTACACTAACTGATAGTAGTTTGATGGTCTGAAAGAAATAAACAGGGACATGCAGATAAAAACACATTATACAGCTGAATGTGATATTAAATCCAGAAAGAAAGGTACTTTATTAATCCCCAGGGGGGAAATTCAATTTCTTCACTCGTGCAATTTTTTGGACTTGCTACACATACAGCTTTTTTTTTTGTATAAAAATACAATCATGCACACACATGCAGTGAACATGCTTATGGAGAGATGTCAGAGTGAGGATGCTGCCATCAACCAGCGCACCCCGAGCAGTTGGGGGTTCAGTGCCTTGCCCAAGGGCACCTCAGCAGTGCCCAGGCAAGTGACCCAGCACCTCTCCAGCCACCTCTCAATTAAGTAGCCTGGAAACTGAATAAAGGAGCTGACTCAAGGAGAAAAAGTCTGGAAAAGTATAAAAACTAGGGATGCACTGATCCTACTTTTTAGGTCCTGATACTGATAGCAATACCTGGGCTTTGATATCTGCTGATACCGATATTGATACCTGGACTTTGATATCTGCTGATACCGATATTGATACCTCGGCTTTGATATCTGCTGATACCGATATTGATACCTCGGCTTTGATATCTGCTGATACCGATATTGATACCTGGACTTTGATATCTGCTGATACCGATATTGATACCTGGGCTTTGATATCTGCTGATACCGATATTGATACCTGGACTTTGGTATCTGCTGATACCGATATTGATACCTGGACTTTGATATCTGCTGATACCGATATTGATACCTCGGCTTTGATATCTGCTGATACCGATATTGATACCTGGACTTTGGTATCTGCTGATACCGATATCGATACCTCGGCTTTGATATCTGCTGATACTGATATTGATACCTGGACTTTGATATCTGCTGATACCGATATTAATATCTGGGCTTTGATATCTGCTGATACCGATATTGATACCTGGGCTTTGATATCTGCTGATACCGATATTGATACCTGGACTTTGATATCTGCTGATACCGATATTGATACCTCGGCTTTGATATCTGCTGATACCGATATTGATATCTGGGCTTTGATATCTGCTGATACCGATATTGATACCTGGGCTTTGGTATCTGCCGAAACCAATACCAGCCGATCCGATCCCGGTATTGATTTAACAATCTCTGTTCCTTAAAGTGAGGATAGAATCATGTTTCGGTAACTTCAGGCTTTTCTGACTTGATGGTGAACTGTACCTGGGTTCCAAGTGTTAAACCAGAGGCTGGAATCCCTTCATTTCAAGGATCCGGAACAATGAAATCCAATAAGCTGTCCGTGTTTTCACACTTTGAATCCAGTAATAGAAGGTCTCTTCCTTCTTTGCAGTCGGCTACAGCTGACGTAAACTTCTTCCTTTGGGCTTCCATTATATTTTTCAGAGTGACCGCCATCCGTGGAAACATCAGCGCTGCACATGTTGAAAGTTTACGGCGGAGTTGTTAGCAAAAGAAGCGTGACATGCAGCTAACCTGCAGAGCCTCTGTAGTTCTCCTCCATCAGGCTCCACCGGGCAAAATGCACAGACCGGCCGGCACTGATGACGTAGGAGACGCACATGGCTGTAAACACAGAAAAGCATAGAACTGAGATGAATAGATCTGACATATGGATCTGCACTATATTACGGCCCTTTATCACCGATATCCGATCTAGCTTTTTGAGTCCGATTGAGCCGTAATCCGATACCAGGATCGGATCAGTGCATCCCTATTTGTAGCTGAAAGTAAAAAGCTTTGTCAGGTCTGTCCTCGAGAGGAGAAGAAAACTACGTCTACAATGTTTGTTTGTTTGTTGTTTGTCTGTATTCCCTGGTGCCTTCCTGAGAGTCAGAAATCAAACTGTGTTTGGCTTCTGCAGCACCCTGTAGCACACGCAGATATCTGTTATAGAGACTTATATTCCTCCTGCTTTTGCCTGTTTTTGCTCTCCATACTTACAAAGCCTGCCAAAACATGATTGGTCAACACTACTGGGACTACAAATTAACTAAGAACTGAAATCAGAACAGTGCCCATACTAAACCTTTCTCCCTCTACCTCTCTCCAACCGTCTGTCTCTCCACCCGTCTGTCTCTCAGTGAGTTGGAGCGTCTCAGCGGTCTGGTCGGTCGCCCCTCAGAGTCTCTCCCTCTCCATAACAGCGGCCTCCTCAGCCTGGATCCAGTTCAGGACAAAACTCCTTTATACTCTCAGCTGCTGCAGGCCTACAAGTGGTCCAACAAGGTAAACACAAGCTTACGTTCCATCAAGCTAACATCCTAACAGGCTAACATGCTAACAAGCTAACAGGCTTACAGGCTAAGGTCTGTGTGAGCTCACTTACTCTTAACAAAGTGCACTAATGATCGCATTGATCAGTTTGAAGGACGTTTTCTCTGTGAGGGTGTTTGTTTATTGTGGACACATTAATGACAGAGTGTTTGTTCCTTAAGGGCAGATCTGTGCGTCTAACTGTAGCAGAGCTAGCACCACCAGCTTCAGTCCTCCTTACAGGCTAACATCCACACACCTGGGAGGTTTAGGACTTAAAGGTCGGACAGGGCGCCGTCTTTAAAACAGGACTGAGGGACTGTATTTAGTGAACACAGGGTCCGTGTTTCTGGTGGAGTTGAGAGATTTGTAGAAGCTCCTCTGAGCTGAAAGGAAACTCATCATCTCTGTTTGATGTGAAGTGACCTTACGCTGATGAACCAGCTGAGACCGCCTCATCACTGAACCATCAACAAGCGACTTCACTTCGTTTGAAGCTCACTGATGTCGGGTACCGTGACACACCAGGAGAAGCCTCTGTAACCTCGCGCAGACACTGTGATGATGATGATGATGTGTGTTTTTGTGTGTTTTTGTGTGTAGTTGCAGTACCATGCAGGTTTGGCCTCCAGTTTGTTGAATCAGCAGTCACTCAAAAGGTCGGCCAATCAGATGGGAGCCTCAGCCAAGAGACGACCCAAAGTCCAGCCCAGTACTCTGGTTCTTCCTCCTCAGTGAGTGCTGCATTAACAGATACTACAATATACAAACATAAATACTGCATCAGAACTGCTTTAGTTTCATAATGAAGTGAAACATCCACTACTACAAATATACTGCAGTGAAACATAGTGTTAGTTAAAACATGAAATAAATAAATGGAATATTAAATATATAAAAATAATAATAAATAAATAAATATGTAAATAAATAAATACATTGAATAATTAAATATATAAGTTAAATGACATCAATATAAAATGATAATGAATAAATATATAAATAAATGGATTAAGTGAATAATTAAATATATATAAGTTATATTACATCAATATAAAATAATAATAAATAAATGAAATAAATCAATATAAAATGATAATAAATAAATATATATATATATATAAATAAATGGAACAGATAAGTATTAATTGACTTAATCAATATGAAATACAACCTGAAATAAATAAGTGTACAATAATAAATTAATTAATTAACTAAATCAATATCAAATAGTAATAGATTAATTTATAAATAAATAAATGGATTAAGTAGATATTAATTAGATTAAACCAATACAAAATGATGAATCAATATTAAAAAGTAATAAATAAATAAATTGAATAAGTAAATATTAATTAGATTAAATCAATGTAAAGTAATAATTCATTCATTCATTAAACATTTGGATTTGAAGTTTCAGTTTGCTTCCTTTTCGGACGGTAAGGGAAAAAAAGCAACACCAGATGTAATTTACTTTTTTAGGAACTTATATATATTTTTCACACTGCCTTCAAATGGAGCATTGACAATCCAGGCTTGTAGTTATTTAACATTTTAAATGAAATATAATAAAACATTAATACCAAATAATAAGAGGTGTAAAGGTGCGCTCTGTGTGCAGAGGTTATAGTCCTTATTGTAAAGGTCGCTGGGTCGACACTGATCCTAAAAATAGAATCATGCAGGGTCTGAAATTAACCTCCTCCAAAGTTAAATTGATGTGTGAGTACAAACTGTCATACACCTGGTGTGTACATACCTGCTGATGCATACCTGTGATACTCTGTGTGTGTGTGTGTGTGTGTGTGTGTGTGTGTGTGTGTGTGTGTGTGTGTGTGTGTGTGTGTGTGTGTGTGTGTGTGTGTGTGTGTGTGTGTGTACAGGTACGTGGATGATGTCATCTCTCGGATCGGGAGGATGTTTCCAGATATGACCATCGAGCTGTTCAGACCCAACGGGACGTCTGCTGTACTGCTGGTAATAAAGCACTCTCAGAAACACAGTACAGGTGTGTTCAGAGCAGATTACAGGTGTGGTCAGACCAAGTGAGGGGTCAGTTCAGACCAGGTAACGGGCGGCGGCCATGCAAAGACTAGATACCAGATTACAGGTATTATTGAGGAGATTACAGGTGAGATCAGACCAGGTGACAAAGTTTCAAGCTTGTAACAGGTGTTCTCAGTCAGGTATCAGGTGTGTTCTCACCTGTAACAGCTGTTCTCAGATTATTAACAGGTATGTTTACACATTATAAAGTTGTGTTCAGGTCTGGTTAAAAAAGTAGCTTATGCAGGTGTGTTCATACAGGTACAGGTGTGCTAAGACCAGATCTGATTAGAACCAGGTAACAGGTGCGCTCAAACCGCTTTAGAGGAATATCCGGACCAGTTAACAGGTTTTCAAAGACTTGATAACGAGGCTGTGCAGACCAGGTGACAGGTGGGTTCTGACCAGGTGTGTTAGATGAGTAAGCAGGTTAGCTGAAACAAGGTCCAGGTGTGCTCAGACCAGGTTACAGGTGAGAAACTCAAGTTAACAGGTGTCTTCAAACCAGTTCAAGGGTGTGTGTACGGACCGGCTAACAGGTGTGCTCAGACCAGGAAGTAAAGGTGTGTCTCACCTGTGTCCCCCCCCCCCCCCCCCCTCAGGTGACCCTCGGTAAGGTGTTGAAGGCGTTCGTGGTGATGCGCTCTCTCTTCATCGACAGAACCGTGGTTCGAGGGTACAACGAGAACGTTTATAACGAGGACGGAAAGGTGAGAGGTCAAGCTCACCTGTCTGTCAGGTGATGTGTGATACCTGTCTGTGTGTCTCCATGCTAATCTTTCTGTCTGTCTGTCTGTTCTCCTCAGCTGGACATCTGGACAAAGTCTCAGTACCAGGTGTTTCAGAAGGTAAGCACTCACCTGTCCTTATATTGGCTCTGGCGTACCCCAATTGTGTCTGCTGTGATCTTATTGGTTGTAATGTTGCCAGGTAACAGACCATGCTACCACCGCTCTGCTGCACTACCAGCTGCCACAGATGCCTGATGTCGTGGTCCGGTCCTTCATGGTAACAAACATCTACCTGTCTGTCTCTCTACCTGTCTGTCTCTCTACCTGTCTGTTTCTCTACCTGTCTGTCTCTCTACCTGTCTGTTTCTCTACCTGTCTGACTCTCTACCTGTCTGTCTCTCTACCTGTCTGTCTCTCTACCTGTCTGTCTCTCTACCTGTCTGTTTCTCTACCTGTCTGACTCTCTACCTGTCTGTCTCTCTACCTGTCTGTCTCTCTACCTGTCTGTCTCTCTACCTGTCTGTTTCTCTACCTGTCTGTTTCTCTACCTGTCTGTCTCTCTACCTGTCTGTTTCTCTACCTGTCTGTCTCTCTACCTGTCTGACTCTCTACCTGTCTGTCTCTCTACCTGTCTGTCTCTCTGCCTGTCTGACTCTCTGCCTTTTTAACTCTCTACTTGTCTATCTCTGTACCTGTCTGTCTCTCTACCTGTGTGTCTCTCTACCTGTCTGTTTCTATCTATCCATCTCTCTACCTGTCTGTGTCTCTACCTTTTTGACTCTCTACTTGTCTATCTCTGTACCTGTCTGTCTCTCTACCCGTCTGTCTCTCTACCTGTCTGTTTCTATCTATCCATCTCTCTACCTGTCCATCTCTCTAACTGTGGATCTCTCTACCTTTTTGACTCTCCACCTGTCTATCTGTCTACCTGTCTGTCTGTCTACCTGTCTGTCTCTCCACCTGTCTGTCTATCTGTCTACCTGTCTGTCTCTCCACCTGTCTACCTGTCTGTCTGTCTACCTGTATGTCTGTCTACCTGTCTGTCTCTCCACCTGTCTTTCTACCTGTCTGTCTCTCTCCACCTGTCTGACTACCTGTCTACCTGTCTGTCTCTCCACCTGTCTGACTATCTGTCTACCTGTCTGTCTGTCTGTCTGTCTACCTGTCTGTGTCTACCTGTCTGTCTCTCCACCTGTCTGTCTGTCTGTCTACCTGTCTGTCTGTCTACCTGTCTGTCTCTCCACCTGTCTGTGTCTACCTGTCTGTCTACCTGTCTGTCTCTCCACCTGTCTGTCTGTCTGTCTGTCTACCTGTCTGTCTGTCTACCCGTCTGTCTCTCCACTTGTCTGTCTACCTGTCTGTCTGTCTACCTGTCTGTCTCTCCACCTGTCTGTGTCTACCTGTCTGTGTCTACCTGTCTGTCTCTCCACCTGTCTGTCTATCTGTCTGTCTACCTGTCTGTCTGTCTACCTGTCTGTCTCTCCACCTGTCTGACTACCTGTCTGTCTGTCTACCTGTCTGTCTGTCTACCTGTCTGTCTCTCCACCTGTCTGACTACCTGTCTGTCTGTCTACCTGTCTGTCTGTCTGTCTACCTGTCTGTCTGTCTACCTGTCTGTCTCTCCACCTGTCTGACTACCTGTCTGTCTCTCCACCTGTCTGACTACCTGTCTGTCTCTCCACCTGTCTGTCTATCTGTCTGTCTACCTGTCTGTCTACCTGTCTGTCTCTCCACCTGTCTGACTACCTGTCTGTCTCTCTGTAGACGTGGTTGCGGAGCTACATTAAACTCTTCCAGTCGTCCTGTCAGCGTTGCGGTCACTACCTGCAGGACGGCCTTCCTCCGACGTGGAGGGATTTTAGGACGTTGGAGGCGTTTCACGACACCTGTCGCATGTAAAGAAGAACACTTTTTATTATTTTCAGTATTTACTTTTTGTCTTTATGTTTGTATTTTTGTAAAGAAGTTTAATAAAGTTTGATTTAATTTTCTTACAGCTGTTTGATTTTTTTTGTTCAATGCAAATCAAATACCATAAAGTACTTTTCTACGCTGACGATAAACTGCTGTCATAACTCAATAATAAATATTCAATCATCTCCTGGTCAGTTAACGGAGAACAAACCATCAGAGTTCATAATGAAGTCAGGAACCTGCCGCTCAGAGACCCTCCAATGATAACCATTAACCTTCATCAATTATTGATCTGCAGCTCAGAGGCATCACACACATGTTCCTCTACCTCCATGTAATAAAACACCCCTCAGAGAAACTAATGCAAATTAAATGAGACACAATCAGGACTGAGGCCACTGACCTTTAACAGCATGTTACCTGCTCGGACATCAGTGACGCTGAGAGAGAATGATAACATTTCAACTTTATTTCTTTGATGAAACAGAGTAAAGCTCATTTATTCGTCTGTTTTAAACCTTTCATTTTTACATGAATGACTCCTCAGTAGAACACAGCACATATGAAGAAGCAGAGCGTCTGAACTGTCAGCTGATATTTAATAAAAGGAGAATAACGGACTCGCTGACATTTCATTTGCTTATCACCGGAGTAGGAGTTCATAACACCTTTAAACCCTCAGAAACATGAAGACATTTACTGCCTGATATTTAATGTCACTTTCTCTGAGGATAAAGTCATCAGAGCAGAAAGAGTCCTGCGCCTGGATCTGACATGAGGACTTTGTCTGAATCATAGACTGTATAAATAATGGATGTAGAATCCAAGATGTCACCCATTTTGCTGAAGCTGAAATTGGGCTTCTTCTTCTTTTTTAGAAATAAATCATGTTTTTCACTGAAAGTCAGAAAACATCTGATCACCACAACTTTTTTACCCTTGTTGGACTATGGAGACTTGCTTTTTATGAATGCTCCTGCTCAGTTTTTAAAGAAATGAGATCCTGTGTATCACTGTGCTTTGTGTTTTATTACTGGTTGCAGCGATCATGTACATCACTGTTCCTTATACGCTGCCGCACACTGTCCGTCTTTGTCCGGTCGTAGACTCTCTCACTGGCTGATCTTGATTTATAAATGTATTCTGGGACTTCTCCTTATTTGTGTGTACACGTGTACGTAGAAACCGCAGCCAATATGGCCTGCGCTGAACCCGCTCAAGACGGTAGAGATGACAGTGGACTTCAGGAGAAGCCCCCCCCTCACCATCCTGAACAGCACTGTGTCTACTGTGGACTCTTTCAGGTTCCTGGGATCCACTATTTCCCGGGACCTGAGGTGGACCTCCCACATAGACACAATCAGAAAAAAGGCCCAGCAGAGGATGTACTTCCTGCGTCAGCTCAGGAAGTTCAACCTGCCCCAGGAGCTGCTGATCATGTTCTACACCTCCATCATCCAGTCTGTTCTGTGTACCTCCATCACTGTCTGGTTTGGCTCTGCAACCAAACTAGACAAACACAGACTGCAGCGGACTATAAGGACTGCAGAAAAAATCATCGGTGTCGACCTGCCCCCCATCCAGGACTTGTACCGGTCCCGGGCCAGGAAATGGGCAGGTAGCATCACCGCTGACCCCTCACACCCTGGACACAAATTCTTTAAACTCCTCCCCTCCGGCAGGCGCTACAGATCACTGTGTGCCAAAACAACCCGCCATAAGAACAGTTTCTTCCCCCAGGCTGTCACTCTGATGAACACTAAACCATAACAGTGTCATACCTGTCAGATAAATACTCTCTGTAAATATACATGTAGATATACAATGCAACAATTCTCAAGCAGAATTCCATATTTCTATTTTTTGTATTATTTAACTTCTATTTTATAATGTAAAACTACCTCTGCTACTCACCACTGCACTTTATCATATTATTTTACTGTAGCCTGTACAAAGAGAGCACAGTTTACTAAAGTCAAATTCCTTGTGTGTTCAAGCATACTTGGCGAATAAAGCTGATTCTGATTCTGATTCTGATTCTCTCAGGACATCATACAGTTGCAGGTCCCGAGAGTCAGAACTGAACTGGGCAAAAAGGCTTTTAAATTTTCAGCCCTGTTTACCTGGAATGATGTGCAGAAGGACTTGAACCTGACACATCTTTTAACTCTGGGGGAATTCAAGTCACTCATAAAAGACAGAAACAAGCTCTGTTGGATGTTGTGATTGCACTGAGTAACCATAAGATAAGATAAGATATTACTTTATTGATCCCCAGGGGGGAAATTCAGTTGTTACGGCAACCCAGACAGAAGTACAATCAAGAAAGAAGTTTCAATAAGTACAAAATAAGTAAAAAAAAAAAAGTAAAATAAAATAGATAAATAAAGCTAGAGTACAATTTAGATATATACAATGTTACAAATGGAATTTAAATTAAATAGCAGTAATTACAGGCAGTATTAAAAAATGTTTCAGTAGTGACAGGTTGACATGGTGTGATTATAGTTGGTAATGACAAATTAAGCAATAAATAGAAAGAATATTTGTATGTAATATGACCATGAGTTGTAGTTAGAATAGTAATGTAATATAACATAATATAATATAATATAATATAGCAAGGTAATTACATAATACAGTATATTATACATTATAATGCCAGCAGCAGTCAAGAGAGAGAGTTTGGTATGGGATGATGGAGTGTGACAGACAGAGCAGGGATGTTATGGATCTGTTCATGGGGGGGGGGGGGGGCAGTGGTCAAAGGAGCACCTGAAGCGTTCAGTCTTGCACCGTGGTGGAATGATGCGCTGACTGAACGAGCTCCCAATCAGCCACAGCTCATCATGGAGAGGGTGAGAGGGGTTATCCAGGATGGCTCGCAGTTTGTCCATCAACCTCCTCCTCTCTGAACTCACCCAGTCAAAGAGGTTATGTAAAGAGGCGGGGTTTGAGCCACCTAGCTAACTGCTACTGTGTTCCCGCCTGTCAGTCAAGTCAGTCATGTCCTTATTTGGGCAAAAACTCGTAATCTTAATATCTTCTGAACCGTTGCGTTATAACAAAGTTCACCCCCCTCACAGTGTGTGCCGATACAGAAATGAACTATCCAGACTCCACTCGTCTTTTGAACCAGGCTGTAAACATGTTTATTTCTGCTGTAAAGATCGTCTTCTTTGAATGGGTGTGTATGTGGTTTCCGGTGTTTCTGCAGCCAGCCTCTAGTGGACACTCCCTGAACTGCAGTTTATAACACTTCCACATGGGCTTTATATTCTAAGACTTGAGGTTGCCGCTTGGTCTGAATCAATTCAAACCAGATAAATCCTCCTGTCTGTACTTTATGTTTTTCACACTTACTTCATTATATGTTTGGAATAGACCCTCAGATACTCTGACTTTTGGAGCGTTTGACCCTCACATTCTTAATCCCAAATCCCTCAGAATCTTAAACCCCGTCCAGGTGTTTGTGGATAAACAGGTTTTCCAAAACGTCTTCCAAGGTGGAGATTATTGTCATACGTGAGGATTAAGCCTTCAACCTTTTGGTCCCTTAAGTTCTGAATTAAAAACACCACCTGACACCCTTTTACAGAGATCAGAACTGGGTCTGGTCAAAGTCCTGGTCTTGAAGATAAAATTCTGTCCATGATCGATGCCACTCTGCTGATTGCTACCTCACCAGAACCGGAGATGGAGATGGATGGAGAGACAACACAAGTGCTGACCCCATCTACTGGGCTTTTACTCATGTTGTATCATACCTGAGGTAATAATGGTATTTATTACCTGCCTCTCTTACTGATCTTCTGGTTGTGTAAGATACTTGATTCTGATTGGTCAAAACCCCTTGACAACAGTTATTAACTTTCACTAACATGGGCAACACCAGAGACAAACTGATCACACGTCATGTCAAATCAATCCACAGAGACGAGTTCAGACACATTTAGCTTCTGCTTGTTGACACCATAGACCGTAAGGTGAGGTAAAAACGTTAGCTTCCGTTAGCATCAAAACAATGTGGCTAGTTTTAGTTAGCATGCTAAATCGGCAGGCTACAGACATTTTCATCTTGGATCCTGTCCATCAATATGATGAAGGAGTGGAGCAGGTGAGAGAAACTTTAGGTTAGCGATCTCTACAAAGACATTTAAACCACGAGCAGTTGTGACGATAGTAGCAGGGTTCAAAGTTGTGACATTCACTCTTTATTGTACTCAAAATGAAGATATCAGTCATATGTGACATGATCAGAATGCTGAGTGAGAGCCTGGCTGCTGCCCAAGTGTCCTAAGGTGCTCCTCACTCACCATAATTGGCTGATCCATCCATCTCTGGCAGGAAACACATTATTCAAGGCTGCATGACACTTCAACAGCTGCTACGCATAATACACTGCAGTGTGTTGACATGGTCACGGTGCTGGAGAAAACAGTGGCTTTTTTAGGGGCGGTCCAGGAAGTAGTCCCAGCAGAAGACCCAATGTACAGGCACAACACCATGACAAACAGTGGATAGCAAAAGTCTACACACCCTTGTTAAAATGTCAGGTTTTGTGATGTACAAAAATGAGACTGAGACAAATCATGTCAGGACTTTTTCTACCTTCAATGTGATTCATGTTTGCATGGTGGTGCAGTGGGTAGCGCTCTTGCCTCACAGCTAGAAGGTCTCTAGTACGAATCCCCTGCCGGTCAGGTGCCTCTCTGTGTGGAGTTTGCATGTTCTCCCCGTGCATGTGTGGGTTCTCTCCGGGTACTCCGGCTTCCTCCCACAGTCCAAAAAACATACTCACCAGGTTGATTGATCACTCTAAATTGCCTGTAGGTGTGAGTGTGGGTGTGAATGGTTGTCTGTCTCTCTGTGTTAGCCCTGTGATAGGTTGGCGACCTGTCCAGGGTGTACCCTGCCCATCCGCCTGAAGCCAGCTGGGATAGGCTCCAGCCCCCCGTGACCCCCTGCGGGTTAAGCGGTCAAGATAATGGATGGATGGAATGGGACCTATAACATGAAGCGTTCAATTGAATTAAAAATAGGGGGAAGAATCAAAAATAAAAAAATAAAATAATGTGGTCAGATAACCAAACAATAAAAGTAACATATGTATATAATAGTAACAAATAAATAACACCTACTAATAATGACACTAGACAATACTAATAATAATTATATTACATCAAATAAAAATATACAATTAAACAACAACAGAAAAAAATCAATAATTAATCCAAATAACTAAAAGAAAATTAAATACATAAAGAAATGATATCAGAGTAAAATATTAATCTGATCTGATTTGTTGTTAACGGAGTCTTTTATTTTGGTGGAGCTTGTTCATTTCCTGTCAGGTCAGAATCAGAATCAGAATCAGAATCAGCTTTATTCGCCAAGTATGCTTGAACACACAAGGAATTTGACTTTAGTAAACTGTGCTCTCTTTGGCATAAGAATAAGAATAAGAATAAGAATAAGAACTACAATACAAAATAAAATAAAAATATAATAACAATAACATCAGCTATAAATACAAAGAAACAACAAATAGGCTTGAGACTGAGGTTTCTATTAATTAATTAATAATTCAAAAAATAATTATTATATATATTAATTAATAATTCTAAAAATTAAATGTTAATCACAGTAACCTCATTATGACCTTTTATTTGTGTCTTCTGCTCTCAAACTCACAATAATCTGTTGTATTGACCGCTCATCATTCATCTGATCATTTGTTTTTGTCCTGAAAAATCCTCATGTGATGACGTCACCGCTGCCCGTGCTGTAGGCTGTGAGTGCAGCCTGCTGGAGGAGGGATGCCATCACAGCATCAGCATATTAATAACAACAGTAATAACACAGGCTTTATATTTATTATACAGACACACAGGTCGGATCAGAATCGATTATTATGGGATTAAAATACGTCATCATTTAATCTTCATCTTCATCTTCACCTTCATCACAGACACGGCCGAGCTGTATTGTTAGAGTGTGAGTGTGACAGCAGGGCGGGGCAGCTACTGAGCATGCTCAGTACACGCACAAACACACTCATTCACACACAAACACACACACACAATCTCAGCATCTCTCCACTGATGACAAAGGGTCCTCCAGGGAGGCGCGCCGCGCGTAACCGCGTCCTCTGCTCTGGTGCTGCTGCAGACCCAGACAGACAGACAGAGAGACATACAGACAGAGAGACATACAGACAGAGAGACAGAGAGACAGACAGATCCAGGGGACGACAGACAGTCTGCCGGGGTGTCGGTGAGGATGCGCGCAGCGGGCAGCAGCAGCGCGCGGTGATTGTCGGACCGGTACCAAGAGGCGGATCAGCTGCAGCGGAGCGCGAGGAGCAAACCGGACACCATGAGCTGCAACTGGGGCACCGAGCTGTGGGTACGTACACCTGTCCGCACCTGCTGCACCCAGACCTCACCCGGGACCACGCTCCGAAAACCGGTTTAGACCGTCAGCTACAACCGCTGCACCGGTAACCTGCCGGGGAAGAGCCGGTAACCGGGAGGCCTGTTAGTGAATGTGTGTGTGTGTGTGTGTGTGTGTGTGTGTGTGTGTGTGTGTGTGTGTGTGTGAATGTGAGTGTGTGTGTGTGTGAGTGTGTCTAAGGCCCTCGTGCTTCTGTCTGCTCTGCCATAGCAACACGGTGAATGACGACAACGGCTCGCGCTCTGCGTCCTCCATGATGCTGCAGCGCGCGACCAGAGACAGAGACCCCCAAGCCCACCCTCTGACCCTCACCTCACTGTTACTGTTCATCATCATCATCGTCTTAATCATCATGTGTGTTACCCTTTATGCAGTATGATGGATGCTGCAGCTGTACAGGAGGGCTTGTGTGTGCAGACCTGCTGTACTATGTGTGTGTGTGTGTGTGTGTGTGTGTATTATTAGTGGACTACATATGCCAACATGTATGCCTGCAGTATAAATTTAGAGGATGGTCTTCCTTTGATTCACTTGTGTCCAGTTTTGCTCCCCCCCATGTGTGTAACATGTCAATAATGAGACCCTCAGTCATCGTGCAGCGTTACATGTAAACCTCATGTGAGTCTCTGTAACGGTGAGCTGTGTTTGTAACACTGCTACAACAGCTTCAATACATTCAGCTGCAAATCAACAATCTCTCTTACAGGCGGCTCTTTCACCATGATACAGGCTAATACCTGGGATGTCACCAGAAAATGCATTTAAATTAAAGGTGACATATCATGCAAAATGGACTTTTTAATGATTCTGTACCTGAAATATGTGTCCCTGTCTACAAACCCCCTTGAGAATGAAAACAATCCATTCTGCCCCTGTTCTGATTTCTCCACCTTTCTGTAAATGTGTGCTGAAACCAGCCGTTTCAGTTTTCCGTGTTTTTTATACGTCACAACGCCATCCGGTCTGTAACAGGAAGTCAGAGCTCGGAGCTTGTTCAGCCCATAGACTGTATAAAATACAACTCAACCCCTCCTCTGTTTTTCATTCCCTGCACACATGTGTGCTAACAAGGAGCTTAGGAGGGAGGCATGCTAGTTGTAGGCTGTCTTAATAAACACAAAGGTCGCTTTGACTCCCCACGTCTGCAGATTTGAAGATCTAGTGGATGATTTTTATTTATCATGGATAAGTGCTAGCGCTAGTTAGCATAGCCACATAGCTACATGTTGGTAGCTGTGCACCAAGACACACATCTACATACTGACAAATAAAACAACAAGAAACACTAAATCTGTGACCAATGGTTCAGAAAGGTCCTGCTGCAGGCGCCTCTCCGTCAGGATCAGATTCTGGATCAGATTCAGAGGGTTGAAGTAACGCGGGTCTGTGAGCAGCCGTGTATATTCAGCCAACATGTAAACATTAGATCAACGTGCTGGACAGCCGAGGCCACACCCACTTCCTGAGGGGGCGTGGTCAGAGGGAAAACAGATTGTTCTGAGGAGGACTGAAGAAGAGGGTTTTTCAGGCAGACCAAAATCTGATTTCAAAGTGTTTTTTTGAGCATAAACTTTAAAGACATGTTTTGGGGACCTCTTAGATCAATATATGTTGATGAAAAAAGCGTGATATGTCACCTTTAATGTGAATATTTTCTCATTTTGAAAATACAATTTTCATTGTTTCACCACTGTCTAGTTGTAATACGGTATTCCTGCCAGATGGGGGCGATAGAGCGTCATAAAGCTGTTTGCTAACCGCATTAAATAACAGAAGAAGAAGAATGCTAACTTCATTAAGTGGCGAAAGAAATCGAAAACATTAGCGACAGTCAAACATTAAATGCTCATCCCTATTAGATGTAAAGAATCCACTCAACAGTAATATATTTGAACAAACGAACAAAGTGAAAATTTAAATAATAAATGTTACTAATACGTCTCTGGTTTGACTTCTAACAGAGTGAAACTGGCTTGCAGGACATTCGAATGCTATGCATGCTAACGCAAAACAGGAGCACGATCACCACGTGGAATTTAGCTCCTCTAATTCAATTTTATTTCATTAAAAATCTTTTTTTTGTAGTTCTTTCAGACACACACTTCCTGCTAAAGTGTTTGGACCTGATGATATTTCTCAGTGTTGATTAAAGAGCAGCAAAATATGTGTATGTTGCAACCCTTTATATGTACAGGAACACTTAGTATAACACTCTCATGAGATTTCATGTTGAGTTGATTCTGGCGCCCCCTCTGGATGAAATTGGTAGTGTGTTTCTGGGATGAAGACTACATTTCCCATGAGCACCGACACTCGCCAAAGCGTGCGTTTGTTGTCGAAGCAAATGAATGAGTTCATATATTCTTTTTAATCCTACTTCTCTTTTATCAGGACGCAGAGCGATGAGGTCATGTGTTGATTTGTAGCTTCGTCAAATTATTAACGAAACAAAACGACGGCTAAACTTTGTAACTGTTAGCTAGCTTACAAACGGTGTGTGGACGTAGCGGTTTAACCATAGACTGTATAAAATATGGACGTAGGAAGAGCTGTTTTGAGGCCAATCGTTGGCGGCCGCCATATTGCTGCTGTGGAGCCAGTGTGACGTAAAGGGGCGGGCTTTGAGCCTCCTAGCCAACAGCTACAGTGTTCCTGCAGGCAGCTGTGCCTCTCATTGGAAGACTAGTAATCTCAATATCTTCATAATTACCGCGTTAGAAAAAAATTCACCCCCCTCACAGTGAGAGGACATCGAGAAATGAGCTATCCAGACGACACTCGTCTTTTGTACCAGACTGTAAACATGTTTATTTCTGCTGTAAAGATCGGCTTGTTCCCATTCATGTGTATGTGGTTTCCAGTGTCATGATGTGAGCTCTGGTGTCCGGATGTTTGATAATCCTGCTCCAGTATCTGACATGAGGACTCAACTTTATAAATGATCCTCCAGCTTGATAACTTACTCTCACTGACAAACTTCACCAGCAGAGCTCTGAACAGAGACACCTCAGGGGGAGGGACGGATATCAACTCAGCTTCATTCACAGGAAATCCAACCTGAACACAGGCGGGAAAATTCAGTTCAAATAAATAACCGATCTGATCTCTGATGATCACATTTGACTCTGTAGGTCATGAAGATGCATCAGTTTAAGTGAGACTGTTTCAACATCAGTTAAAACTTCTTAGTGTACCCTTAATTTTGGGTCCTTGATGTAGATTTATGAATTCAGGAGGCTTCACTGTTGTTGTTATCGGGCTCTTTCATGCTGCAATGGTTCAAATGAATCCGTCAAAGCTCAGTGAATCATCCTGATTAGTTCAAATCAGAGTCTTCATCTCACTGACGAGGTTCAGAGTGACTCTGATCTCCTGCAGCATCCTTGGCAGTGATTACATCCTGCAGTGTTCTGATGCGACAAGCCTTTCACACCTGGACTCTGCAGATCCTCTCCGTCTCTGTAAAGCTGGACCGAGCGGTCTGTGGACGGCACGCTCAGATCTCTCTGGAGGAGTCTAAGAGGATTCAAGTCTGGGTTCCTGATGGGAGGAGGATTCACAGAGTTCTGATGTTTGAAAGTGAACCATCAGTCTAGTCTGGGGTCCTGAAGGCTCTCACTCTTAAGTTCTGATGCTGCCTGGAACATGTGTGACTGTTGGGGTTTGTTGAGGGTCCAACCTGGATTTAATCCGACCAGAAAACCAGTCTGAGTGAAGTCCAAGTAGATATTACATGTTAAATGTTTGTTTCTAAAGCTTTTCCATGATCATACTGAACTAATGTAAAGCTTTAATTCAGTAACAATCAAATTCTAGGAATGCATCCGACCAGCAATTTGTGTTTTGCAGAAACTCAGAGTCTGGATTAAAGACGCTTGTCAGCTGCTGATGAAGGTGTCTTCATCACGCTATTACATATCTGGCGTTGGTTACGATGACAGACTGATCACATGTCGCCCTACGATAGAGACAAACCTGACCATCCATCCATCCATCCATCCATCCATCCATCCATCCATCCATCCATCCATCCATCCATCCATCCATCCATCCATCCATCCATCCATCAATCAATCAATCTTTATTTATATAGCACCAAATCCCAGCAAACATTATCCTCAGAACAAACAGAGCAAGTCTAGACCGTACTCTAACAAAGACCCAACATCAAGACCGGATAAGATCCAGTCCCGTCTTCCAGACAGGACTCAGTCTGATCTCATCTTAATCCACCATGAGCAGAGCACTTTGCAGCATTTAGCAAGTTACAGTGGCAAGGACAAACTTCCTTTAACAGGCAGAAACCTCCAGCAGGACCAGACTCATGTTAGACACACATCTGCTGAGACCGTGTTGGAGAGAGGGATAGAGGGAGATGAAGAGAGAGAGAGATGATAGTGGGGAGACGGATAGTAGTAGTTGTAGCAGCTGGAGTCTGGCACGTCCACAGCAGCAGAGATCCAGAGGAACCTACGAGACAAGGGAGCTCAGGGACTCCAGACTTTTGAACAAGCTGCAGTTTTCTGAGAGACGTTTTGGGCAAACCAGTAAAAAGGGCATTCTAGTCGTCAATACAGCTGGTGATTAAAGCATGTATTAAAACTTCTGTATCTGTCTGAGATAAATGTGAAACTCAATCGGGGTTCTTGTCTCTCTTTGTGTTCCAGGATCAGTTTGATAACTTGGAGAAACACACCAGCTGGGGGATCGACTTCCTGGAGAGATACACCAAGTTTGTTAAAGAGAGAGCCGACATCGAGCAGAGCTACGCCAAACAGATCAGGTACGAGCCTCACCTCTAACCTCACCTCTTTACTTTACATTTATCAGGAACATGTTCACATCCATTCATTTCAAGTCTGAACAGAACGTTAAAGGAGACTCAAACCGGCTCGAGAGGTCTACTCTAAAGATTTCCCACACATGTCCCTCACAGCGGGAAGACGAGGGAGATCTCAGCTGTTCTCTTCTTGAAAACGTCTCTCCTTCTTCAACCTCGGGTGTTTTATCCATCCTGTTATGTGTAGCTCCAGTTGCATGATCTAAAAGTTATCGACCCCTCACTACAGCATGAGGAAAATCACAGAATACTTCCACATCAGTGGAAGAAGTTCAGAGAAAGTCAGGGTGGCTGTTTCGTTCACACACACAGCTCACTCAGAGTTCTTGGTGGAGCTCTCAGGAGTTTCGTGCACGTGTGAATACACAATAACGCTCAAACTTAAATCAGCTCTTTGGTTCTAATGTCAGTGACGTACAAAAACAACCTGTCTGTGTGTCTCTACCCGTCTGTCTGTCTGCAGGAGCCTGTCCAAGAAGTATCACCCTAAGAGGAGCAGGGAGGACGAGAGCAGGTCAGTAAACTCTCTGAGGATTGTTTGTCCTTCGTGTCGTCAGTTGATTTTAGTTTTTACGTTTTATTTTCTTTCTTGTGATCTTTCTTTCTTTGATTTCAAGTCCTCCATGTGTCTCTTCGTACCTTGTCTTGTGTCGTCTTCCTCGTGTGTCTTAGTGATCCTTGTGTGTGTTTTTATTTTGGAGTTATTGCTTCCTGTGTGTCTGGTTTAGTTTTCATTCCTGTGCTCGTGTTTCCAGTGGTTTTGTTTAAAGTAAGTTTTGTTTATACCTTTTGTTCTTTTGTTTATTCAAATCTTTTATTTTTAAGCCTGGTATTAATCTTCTTTGGTCTCTGAACCATATTCACTTTTTGTGACAACTGTACAGAGAGTTCACTTTTTAGGGGCGTGGCTTATTTGATTGACAAGTGGGTGCAAGTAGACTCAGCATATGGCGAGCACCGTCTTTGGGCTGAATGAGTCTCCAGAAACCAGAGGGTGACGTGACTGAGTCTCTGACCATGTTGATACAGTCCATGGTGGTAACATCTGAGCATGTGCTGCATTCATGTGGTGTCAGACACATCGGAAAAAAGAGTGTCCGAGTTTGAAAATGCACGTGAACGCCTCCTCAACAACTCAGAAACTCAGGAGAGAATTTGGTGATCGACTTACCGACTTGATGTCAGATTCAACATCAACATGGCGCCAAATTCTTTAATATTAAGAGACTTTTTATGAATTATTATATTGCACATGAACTTTTTGCTCAAATACAATTTGTAATATGATATCGTCATTGGTTGTTTTCCCTATAAAGTGACCTAGACTCAGTAGAAAAGTGTTTGAACACACCTGGATTAAAGGTCAGGTCACATTAAACCCACATTTTATAATTGAAAACATCTGAACACTGAATCAGAGGAATGACTTCTCAACTGGGAAACTGGGACCATATGAGGAGCACACATCTCTGTTGTCTCTCTTGTTGATGGCTGAAGGTCCTGTAGGCCTCTGATTGGCTGTTCACAGTACACCTGGTTTCTGGTTGTTACAGGTACACATGGTGTTTGGCGTTCGCAGCCACTCTGCGTCAGCTGAACGAGCTCTCCATCCAGAGAGAAGAACTGGCCGAGAACCTGAACTCACAGATCGTCTGTGAGCTGTCCCGATACACGCAGGAGCTGAAGGCCGAGAGGAAGACAGTGAGTACATAAACACACCAACACGGTCTCAGCAGATGTGTGTCTAACATGAGTCTGGTCCTGCTGGAGGTTTCTGCCTGTTAAAGGAAGTTTGTCCTTGCCACTGTAACTTGCTAAATGCTGCAAAGTGCTCTGCTCATGGTGGATTAAGATGAGATCAGACCTAGACCTAGTCTAGACCTGCTCTGTTTGAGGATAACATTTGTTGGGATTTGGTGCTATATAAATAAAGATTGATGGATGGATGGATGGATGGATGGATGGATGGATGGATGGATGGATGGATTGATTGATGGATTGATGGGTTGATGGGTTGATGGATTGATGGATTGATGGATTGATGGATTGATTGATGGATTGATGGATTGATTGATTGATTGATTGATGGATGGATGGATGGATGGTCAGGTTTGTCTCTATCGTAGGGCGACATGTGATCAGTCTGTCATCGTAACCAACGCCAGATATGTAATAGCGTGATGAAGACACCTTCATCAGCAGCTGACAAGCGTCTTTAATCCAGACTCTGAGTTTCTGCAAAACACAAATTGCTGGTGGGATGCATTCCTAGAATTTGATTGTTACTGTATTAAAGCTTTACATTAGTTCAGTATGATCATGGAAAAGCTTTAGAAACAAACATTTAACATGTAATATCTACTTGGACTTCACTCAGACTGGTTTTCTGGTCGGATTAAATCCAGGTTGGACTCTCAACAAACCCCAACAGTCACACATGTTCCAGGCAGCATCAGAACTTAAGAGTGAGAGCCTTCAGGACCCCAGACTACACTGATGGTTCACTTTCAAACATCAGAACTCTGTGAATCCTCCTCCCATCAGGAACCCAGACTTGAATCCTCTTAAACTCCTCCAGAGAGATCTGAGCGTGCCGTCCACAGACCGCTCGGTCCAGCTTTACAGAGACGGAGAGGATCTGCAGAGTCCAGGTGTGAAAGGCTTGTCGCATCAGAACACTGCAGGATGTAATCACTGCCAAGGATGCTGCAGGAGATCAGAGTCACTCTGAACCTCAAACACACCAACACGGTCTCAGCAGATGTGTGTCTAACATGAGTCTGGTCCTGCTGGAGGTTTCTGCCTGTTAAAGGAAGTTTGTCCTTACCACTGTAACTTGCTAAATGCTGCAAAGTGCTCTGCTCATGGTGGATTCAGATGAGATCAGACTGAGTCCTGTCTGGAAGATGGGACTGGATCTGATCCGGTCTTGATGTTGGGTCTTTGTGAATAATGGAATATAGAGTACGGTCTAGACCTGCTCTGTTTGGAAAGAGTCTGAGGAGAACATTTGTTGTGATTTGGCGCTTTATAAATAAAGATTGATTGACAAACACACACACTCACACAAAAAGTAAAAATCATCCACAGAGGTTGTGTCTTTGTTGCAGCATTTTCAAGATGGCCGCCGTGCCCAGCAGCACATCGAGAGCTCCTGGAAACAGCTGGAGTCTGTGAGTAACATCTGGCCGCGTCCGCCGACACACCTGACCTTGGATTCAATAAATCTGATTTGAAAAAACATTCAAACAAATCATTGTTTCCACTGTTCTTACCACTGCCTCTCACCTCCTCTGATAATATTTATGTGCAGTTGTTTATTTGTTGTTGTTTAGAGCAAACGTCGGTTCGAGCGGGACTGTAAGGAAGCGGAGCGAGCTCAACAAGTCTCGGACAGAATCGACCTCGACAACAAGACGGAGGGAGAGAAGGTAGAAATGATTCTCTCTCCTCCTTCATGTTAAAGAAATGTTCCTCTGTGAGAGTTCCTTAGTGATGCTTTAGTTTCTCTGACCTCCTGTCTGTCTCTGTGTCCGTCTGTCTCAGCGCTGCTCACTGAAGGTAAGATCCTTTAAAACATTTACTGTAACCTCATGTTTACCTTTTATTCTTCATTGTTTGAGAGAACTGTAAAAGTATGTTTGTAACATTTTAAAAGATTGGAATAGAGGCGTTTGAGGATGTTTTTAAAAACAGGTTTTAAAGGAAGTATTTGAAACGTCCCTGAGCTGTGGGGATGTTGGTAGGTAAACTTTGCGTCACACTCTGAGCAGGTGTTTTATCTGTTTCCTGGTCTCAGGCTCGTCAGACGGCCCAACAGAAGAAAGAAGCTGCTGAAGAAGCCAGGAAAGACTACGTGGCCTGTTTAAACCAGTTTAACCAAGACCAGCACCAGCACTACCACACGCTGGTACCAGTTATATACCAGGTACACGAGCACTCACACTGACACTGGTTTTATACCAAGGGGGAACCTCCAAGGGGTTCCCAAAGTGGGGGTCGGGACCCCCTGGGGGGTCGTGAAACACTAAAGGGGGGTCCTGAGAAGACTTCCAAAAATTTTAAAAAATGTTTAAAGCTAGGGTTGGTAGTCACAGAAAACTAGCATGAACTTGAATGTAGCATTTCCTCAATTCTCCGTCTAATCCCCCCCCTTGTGGTGAGAGCTTTTTAGACTCTGATCCAGACTACAGTCCTGAGTAAAGCACCTCATCGGGTCAGAGGGGACAGGCCTGAGGTCAAGCGAGAGGGGCAGTTAATAGAGTCAGGGGAAGGGGAATGCACGGCAGGGAAATGTATGCACAGGGGGCGGGCAGAACGGCAGGACGGGATTTGATTGGTTTAATAAATTGGACCCTAAAGGCGTAGATTGGTTGGTGTTTTCCCAGGTTTACTCCGGCTGTAGATAGCAGCTTTTCTTCGCTCTTTTTTAAGAACACATTATGTATTGATCACCATCAGGACATAATGATCATTTTAACCAGGATAACAAAAAGTGGATCTAAATCTGAACACCAACCCCAGCTTTAAGTAATCTGCTATTCAATATTTTACCCTTTGTAAATATATGGACAAAAGCATCAGTAGCAGCAGGTTGATTCATAACAGCACAGGAAACACAGACACATGTGCTGGTAGCTCGGCTAAATGAAGTGTGAAGCAACATTTAATTACATCCAGGGACAGGGGGGCTGTGAGTTTTTGGCACCTATATTTTGGGGGTCACAGCCCTTAAGTGTTTTGGAACCCATGGTGTAGACAAGGTGAAGCCAGTGAATGAACCTGCAGTTCCATTAGTGTCCACTAAAGGGCAGCCTGGTATAAAAACACTGAACAGCTCATTTCTTCTTTTGTAAACACTCTGAGGGATTTCATCTATTCTGAAGACTCAAAGTTGTACATACATTTGCATATTTGGGTGTGTGGCTGAGTTGACAGACAGCCAACTTAGGCTCCGCCCCCCACATCCACCTCTTTGACTGTTCCCAGGTGGAGCGAAACATGAGGGGCATTTCAACCAGAGGGACTTTACCCCTGAACTACGTGCGTTTGGACCGGTGGACCCAGGGTCTAAATTTAGTTCAGGGATAGATAATCTTCCCCCTAAAAAGCCCCTGCTTGGGGGGTAGTACTTTTCAAAGGTCCCGGGACTTTCGGGGGGCGGGGCCTGCAATGCTGACCGTGTCTGATTGGTAGATTAACCTCAGTGTTTTTATTCCGCCCTCCGTCCACAATAACATCACACACATCTGTGATTCACTTGATTTCTCTTTCTTTCATTAGTTTTTATTTGTTCTATCTTTTTTGTATGTGTGTGTACTTTTCAAAAGAAGAAGCTGTGATTCTCTTGATTTAGCAGCTTGTAACAGTAGTCTTCTCTCAGCCCACCATGAATGCGTCTCTCCTCGCGGTGTTCCAGTTTTAAAAGTGACCCTGTAAACTGGAGCCCTTCAGCTGAACGTGTTGTTTAAACCAAAACACCGGCCATGTTCATGTTTTTCTGCTTTTGGAGCACAATTTCAAATTTGAGGAAAAAAATTTTTTTTCCACAGGAACGGGTCAACTTTTTTGTCAAATGTTTTTCAATTTTTTTTTTTTCAAATTTTTTCTTGTCAAATTTTTTTTTCTTTCAAATTTTTTTTCAATTTAAAAAAAAAAAAAAGAATTTCAATTTTTTTTTTTTCAAATTTTTTTTTTTTTCAAACTTTTTGGGTCTTTTTTTTGTCTTTCAAAATTTAAATATATATTTTTTTTCATTTTCTTTTTCAATTTTTTTCTGAAAAACCATTCACAGTCATTGTTTATTCCATCTGTGATTCACTTGATTTCTATTTCTTTCATTAGTTTTTATTTGTTCTATCTTTTTTGTATGTGTGTGTACTTTTCAAAAGAAGAAGCTGTGATTCTCTTGATTTAGCAGCTTGTAACAGTAGTCTTCTCTCAGCCCACCGTGAATGCGTCTCTCCTCCCGGTGTTCCGGTTTTAAAAGTGACCCTGTAAACTGGAGACCTTCAGCTGAACTGTGTCAGTGTTTGTGGAGTTTACACAGCTGTTGAAACACAGAGGGAGTTCCTGGGAATGCAAACTAGTTTAGTTTTTATTAAGATTTCAAAATATCCTCATCAGATATTTAATGATGGTCTAAAGACGTTTATGAGGGATGCATCCGGCTGAGAGTCTCCAGTTAACAGGATCGCTGTTTAAACCAAAACACCGGCCGATCTCTGCGATCACGGCTTTTTGAGTTCAAAAGGATTTTAAAGCCGTGTTGAAACGTCTTTGCTACTCGCGCTTATCTCCTCTCACGTGTTGATTCATTCATTGCTTTTTATATGTTTTTAACTGCAGGCGCAAAATTTTCACTTTTTTTTCATGTTTAATTGGTTTTGGAGCACAATTTCAAATTTGAGGAAAATTATTTTTTTCCAACAGGCTCCAGGTCAACTTTTTTGTCAAATTTCTTTTGTCAAATTTTTTTTGTCAATTTTTTTTGTCAATTTTTTTTGTCAATTTTTTTTGTCAATTTTTTTTGTCCAAATTTCTTTTTTTTATTCAAACTTTTTATTTTTTCAAAAAATATTTAAAAAAAAAAAAATTCAAAAAAAATTTTCAACATTCTTTTTTCTAAAAAAAATTCAACATTTTTTTTTCAACATTTTTTTTTCATAATTTTCCAAAAACCATTCACAATCATTGTTTTTTTCCATCTGTGAATGGCATTCCTCTTTGTTTTACTGCCCTCTACTGGTCTGGTGGTGTAGTGTCAAAGGATTTTAAAGCCGTGTTGAAACGTCTTTGCTACTCGCGCTTATCTCCTCTCACGTGTTGATTCAGTGAATCCATCTGTGATGAAATATAGCACCATCTAAAACAGGGGGGCTGAAAGACCCCAGAACTCTTGGTCGAAATGCACCTTTCGGTTGAGACATTTCCAATATGGTGACCACTTCCACTTTACACACTCAATCAGCAGCACAAGACAGACTTGTGAAACATGATGCACTCAGAGACGTAGACTCAGAGCTGTAAACAAGATAAATAAAAACAAGCTTCTGCAGCGTCGGTGAGGAGGCGCGGTGACGTGCTCATTACAGCAGACTGAACCGGTCCGTGGTGTTTCCTGTGTTCGCAGCGTATCCAGGACATGGAGGAGCGGCGGATCGAGAGAGTCTGTGAAGCGATGCGTTCGTCAGCGGAGGCGGAGAGAAAGGTTCTTCCTGTTGTGAGTCGCTGTCTGGACGCCATGATGGACGCAGGAGAGGGCATCCAGCCCCGGATGGTGAGTCTGAGGGGAACCTGGAAACCTCTGGGGTGGTATTTTAGAGTACAGAGGGTAAGTTTGTCAGCGGAGGCAGAGAGAAAAGTCCAGTGTGTGTTTGTGTGTGTGTGTGTTTGCAGGACACCCGGCAGGTGGTGGAGGTGTATAAATCGGGCTTCGACCCTCCAGGTGACGTAGAGTTTGAGGACTACAGCGCCTCCATGAGGAGGAGCATCTCTGAATCTAGTTACCTCGACAACCGAGCCGACGGACGGAGACACAGCAGGAAGCTTTGGCCCTTTATACGAAAAAACAAGGTGCTCACACACACACCTGTACACACACACACCTGCACACACACACACACCTGTGCACACACACCTGCACACGCACACACCTGTGCACACACACACTACACAGGCTAACACAACAACTCAAGGTGCCGACGGGCCGTACTGACACGCCTCTCTCTCTCCAGCTGTTGACCCTCCTCTCCTCCCCTCGGCAGCCTCCCCCTCCTCCCCCCACCTCCCCCTCACCCGGTGCTGTGACCGACAGTCCCCAGTCCCCGCCCCCTGCCTCTAGAGAACCAATCACACAGCGGCTGAATGACCTCATGACGTCTGGGTCGAGAACCAGGAAGCAGTGTCTGCGCAGCCTCAAGAGAGGGGTAAACACACACACACACACACACACACACACACACACACACACACACACACACACACACACACACACACACACACACGTAGATATGAGCCTGTCACACCACTGTTGAAATGTTGATGAATATTTATTGGACCTTATTAAACCAAATACTGAAACTACTGAATGTATTGACGTACAGATGTGGTCGTGTTCACATGTTCATATGAAGAACACACTCTAATGTTTACTTGTTGTCTTCACATGCTCTTCTGTGATTGGACAGCTGTCACTCAAACTGGTCAGTACCTCAACCATCCATCACAAAAACCATGAAACCGTTTAATATCCTCTGTTATAGACAGTGTGATTTACTCAGTGAATCAAAGAATGGAATAGAATTAAAGGAATAGAATTTAATGAATGGAATGAAGGAATAGAATTAAATTGAAAGAAAGTAATAGAATGGAATGGAATGAAGGAATAGAATGGAATAAAGGAATAGAATAGAATGGAATGGAATGTAGTGAAAGGAACAGAATGGGATGAAAGGAATAGAATGGGATGGAATGAGAGGAATGGAATAGAATGGAATGGAAAGAAAGGCATAGAATTGATTGAAAGGAATAGGATGGAATGGAATGGAATGGAATGGAATGGAATGGAAAGGAATAGAATGGAATGAAAGGAATAGAATTGATTGAATAGAATGGAAAGAATAGAATGGGATGGATGGAATAATGGTTGATCTTGTTGTAGGGCTCGGGTCCTGCAGACTGCAGTCATCTTCCTCCAGAGCAAAGAAGAAAGAAACTCCAAACTAGAATCAACAACATCAACCAGGAGATCCAGAGAGAGCGAGAGCAGAGGTAACATACACACACACACACACACACACACACACACACACACATATACACACACACACACACACACACACACACACACACATATACACACACACACACACACACACACATACTCACGCACACACATGTACACACTGAAACACACACTGCTGGGGAGTATGAGGGTCTGGGGTTCAGAAGAGGATTAGTCTTTTCTATCAACCCCTCACACTGGTTTGGATTCTTTGTGGCTCTGCTGCCACCTGCTGGTGTGGAAGAGAACATCAGAGAGACTTCATGATCAGCTGCAAAAGAAAAAATCTATATTTTCAGATGAAACCTTCTACATGTGCACATTTTTAATCAGTGCTCAAAGGAAAATGATTTGCTTCTCAAAATGACTTAAACTGATGTCACCACATCGTTGTGTATCTGGACGTTTGCTTGTTCTCTCAGGTTTTCTATCCTTCAACTTTAATGTAGAATTTGTTTTTATAATTTTCTTACATGTGTGTACTGTCACCTGTGTGTTAAACATGTGTAATTGTGTGTGTCTCTCCAGAGATGCCCTGTTAAAGATGAGGGAGGTGTATGAGCGGAGTCCTCAGATGGGGGACCCTGGTAGTTTGGAGCCTCGACTGGACGAGGTGAAACAGAGTCTGCAGAAACTGGAGGAGGAGCTGAGGAAGAACCAGGTCTACACTTTCATACGGTTTCATTTACATTCACAGAGAATCCTCAATCCACCATCGCTCCAGTTCACTAACTCAGTGTGTGTTCATGTTTGTGTGTGTGTGTGTGTGTGTGTGTGTGTGTGTGTGTGTGTGTGTGTGTGTGTGTGTGTGTGTGTGTGTGTGTGTGTTTAGGCGTGGCTGGCAGAGGCTGACAGCAGACTGTCTGATCACAGCGGCAGGAGACAGAGCGGAGGTTGCGGGGTAAATTCCCAGGCGACGACACCGGGCAGCAGCAGCCTGAAACAGCTGGATAACCGCAGTCCAGCGAGCAGAGAGAGGTGAGGAACAGTGATGACTGGTTGTGAGTACTTACTACTGACTTACTGGTCTCCTCCCCTCACCTGCCTCTCTGTGCCCGTCTCTCCTCAGTCCTGATGGCAGCTACACTGAAGACAACAGCGCAGAGCTTCACTTTAAGTCTCGTAGTTCAGAGTTTGATGACGACTTTGATGATGAAGAACCTCTACCGAGTATCGGCACCTGCAAGTCTCTCTACCCGTTCCAAGGTACTCTGTTTCATTTCACTTCCCATCGTCCGTATATCACCTGACAAACAGGTACAAAGAGGGGTCACCTGGTCCTCTCTGGTTCTGACCGTGCTGTCATTGATGTTCTACAGGTCAGAATGAGGGCACTCTGTCCATGGTGGAGGGGGAACTACTTTCTGTGGTGGAAGAGGACAAAGGTGACGGTTGGACCAGAGTACGGAGGAACCTGGAGGAGGAGGGATACGTTCCCACCTCCTACATCAAAGTCTTCCTAGAATCCAGTGCCAAAGGTGCCATGACCTACATATGACCTACACACAAACCACAAATGACCTTTATATGACCTACATATAACCTACATACAGACCACATATGACCTACATAAAAACCACACATGACCTTTATATGACCTACACACAAACCACATATGACCCTTATATGACCTAAATACAAACCACATATAACCTACATACAAACCACATATGACCTTTATATGACCTACATATAACCTACATACAGACCACATATGACCTACATAAAAACCACACATAACCTTTATATGACCCACATATGACCTACACACAAACCACAAATGACCTTTATATGACCTACATACAAACCACATATGACCTACGGAAAAACCACACATGACCTTTATATGACCTACATACAAACCACATATTAACCTACATATGACCTACTTACAAACCAAATAGACCTTTATATGACCTACATATGACCTACTTACAAACCACATATGACCTAAATATCACCTACATACAAACCACATATGACCTATATATGACCTACACGTGACTTTCACATGACAAAATGATCTACCTATGACTTGAACACGACCGACACTGACCTTCACATAATCTGTATTCACAGATTTTAGATTAAAATGTAGAATGAGTAGGCGGGGTTTGGATTATAGTACAGGAAGTGTTCTGGTTTCCATTTGTAGTACAATCATAGTCCAAGTAGTATCGGCCAATCACGTATCAGCAGGTTTTGCTGTATGCAGGAAGAACAGCCTGTGTGGTTGGCCAAATGCAATCAGCAGGAATGACATTCCGGCGATATGCTGACGATTCATTAATCTCCATAAACATATCTGCATGCACGCACAGCTAATCTGCTCTAGATTAAAACAATATTCCAACCTGAGCTACAAATTTGCATCACAATGTTATTTTGTGACCTGTTCATTGCGAGTAAATTGCTTTCATTACACTAGGACGGCCATGGGGGTCATTTTGACTGCTTTCACATTTATCTGCCAATCAATCAATCAATCTTTATTTATATAGCACCAAATCACAACAAACGTTATCTCAAGACTATGTTACAAACAGAGCAGGTCTAGACCACTCTATGTCAAATTATGAACAGAGACCCAACACCAAGACAGGGTAAGACTCAGTCTGACCCCACCTTATCCACCATGAGCAATGCACCTACAAAGCAATTTGAAAGGCTTTGAATTGAAACTGAGAAAATTAGACAACTCTATTTTGGCAATTATGGCAAAGAGAAACACAAAGAGAGAGAGGACTGCTGAGGAAGCCTGTCAGGTGCTCCAGGAATTGGACAGTGCAGATCGGCGATTTACCTGAAGAAGAGGCGGATTAAAGGGACTCATCATGGAAAGTTTCATCCTATATAAAAATATACAGTACATCCATAAACAGTAAACACACCACACTCTATATTTGGGATAATACAATTTGGAATCTGGTGGTCAAAATGACCTCTTGTGGCCCTTCTAGTGTTATTGTGTTAATGAAGCCAGAGTGAAGCCTCTGTGTAACTTATTATTTACAGTGAAACTGGGACTCACCAGAAACAGATGAACAGGCTCTATTTCGAGGGATTAAGAGAACCAAGAAATTACAGCATTTATTCTGCAGACGTATCCGTCAGGTGAACTTTGCCTCAGTCTTGTTTTGAACGCCCAGAAGAAGTCACAGCTGACCACAGCTGGGTCCAGAGACTGACCACACATGACCTCACTATGACCTTAATATGACGTACTTTGGGCCTAATTTTACTTGTAACATGCTGCATCTGACCTCAACACATGACCTTGAAGTGACCTCTGTGTGACATTAAGTGACCTCTTGTAGAACGTGTACAGATGTCGGTCTTTGGAAAAGCATTTTTTTGTAAACTAAAGTAGCCCTGCTCCCCCTTCCCTCCCGATGACCTCGACGAGCCTTCACCTCTCACCTGTAAATGTCAACACTGGCAGCCTGTCTGTGTCTACCTGTGCTCTGCCTGTCTGTGTGCCGAACTAGAACTCTACCTGTTATTTTCTGCTGCTGTTGTTGGGGACACACCTGTGTGACATACCGTCTCATCTGGGACTTAAATGTGAGAGAGATCTAACGTGTGTTACAGCTCTGCAGATCATGAAAAGATGTGACAGATATTAGAAGACGTGACGATGAGGCTTGGGATGTTAGAGTTGTTAGAGAAATGCTTGAGGTGTGCAAGATTGGAAAGGTGTGGAAGACGTTCAAGATGTGATTCATTTTGAAGATGTTTAAGATGTTTCAGAGATGTCAAAGATATAAGAGATGTTAAAGATTAATAGAAATCAGAGCGGGTAGAGATATCAGAGATATGTAAGAGATGTTGACGTCAGAGAGTCGAGTGATATCAGACAAGTGGAGGATGATGATGAGTTCAAAATGTGAGGAAAGAAGAGATGCCAGAGATGTGTAAGAGATGTTTTGGAGATTTCAGGAGTGGTTGTGTTTATAAGAGATGTTGGACTGAGTAGAGATGTGAGATGGTAAAGGTTGTTGAAATGTTAGAGATATGAGAAATGTTCAAATATGGAAAATTCCAGATATGAGAGATGTCAAAGAGATGCTGGGAAACTGAGATTTTGATGTTTGAAAGATGTGTTCGAGACCCAAAATGTGACAAAGATATTTCGAGAAGCTGAAGAGATATGAGGAATGTTGGGTTGTTTGAACTTTAAGAGATTTAAATAAGTGAAAATATGCTACATATTTAATATGTTCAAGAAGAGGACAGAGATCTGACATATGTGACGGCCAATTTCTACCAGATTCGTGTCCGGTCTGTCTCTGATCCGTCACAGCTCCAGATCTGATAGGTTTCTATTCTAGTCAATGTGTTAACTTCCACTGGATCCGCTCCGTTGCGTTCCGGCTGCGTCTCTGATCCGGCAGGTCGGAGTCCTCCGGATCAGAGACACAAGACTTCTATTTGTGCCGGATGCCGGAGCACGACGCATCAATCTCAACAGAGCAGATGGAGCGGGACAGGAAGTCAGGTTTCACCAAAACAAAATGAAAACATCCGGTTAATTTTCAGAATAAAACACTCTGTGTTATCACCAGATCGTATTTCACTTAACTACAACAACAAACCAAAGTCATGATGAGCGGAGCCAGGCCTGGAGTCAACAGGTCAGAGGTTTTCAGAGGACCAGAAAGACAACATGGGTGAGGAAGGAAAACCTCGGTCACATGACTCCAGCTGTCCGGCGGTCCTGCTCCGTGCTGCGTTCTGAAAACGCAACCGGTGGTTGTTGAGGGACCGGACAAGGATCTGGTGGAAGTCCGATGTTAGAGGGAAGACATATGAGGGATATAGATGATGAAGAGATCCACTCACATTGAATCTGGTTTTGTTCTATCAGTGTGGTGGATATGAAGTTGTTTGTTAGTTCAGGTTCTAATGGAGGATTATTGAAATGATGTTGTTTGTTGTGTCATCAGGTACACGATCAGCATCCAGACAAATCAAACACTTTAACAAACAAATGAAATCTAAAGAACTGTGAAATGTTTGTTGAATCAGCAGCAGATCGACTCGTCCACCATGACACCAACATTTAAAAACTTCAGATGATTGAAGTGTTTTCACTCAAAGGACAAATGACTGAAATACAGAGATGTGGACACCTGATATCTTTGAAATGTAGAAAACTAGACATTTAAAAGAGCAGGGCTCTATGTAACTCTCTTTGACAGATCTTAAGAAACACGTTAATCTAAAGTTTCTGTCACCAACATAAACATTCACGGGGGGAATTCACAAAGAATGAATCACATGCCTCTGCTATCCGCTCCTATCAAGGTCTAACTCCCAAAGCAGATTTAAACCCTCAGTAAGTCCTGCAGCTCAGTGAACTTTGCTCTTGTTTTGTGTCTGATTGTGAAGATGAGCTGTCAGCATCTTCCCTCTCTGCGCTCACATCTGTCCACATCTAGACGATGTGCTGAGGGAGGAGGAGACACTGATGATCCGTTTATTGACAGGTTGATTTCAATCAATCAATCTTTATTTATAAAGCACCAAATCCCAACAAATGTTCTCCTTAGACTCTTTCCAAACAGAGCAGGTCTAGACCGTACTCTATGTTCTATTATTAACAAAGACCCAACATCAAGACCGGATCAGATCCAGTCCCATCTTAAAGACAGGACTCAGTCTGATCTCATCTTAATCCACCATGAGCAGAGCACTTTGCAGCATTTAGCAAGTTACAGTGGCAAGGACAAACTTCCTTTAACAGGCAGAAACCTCCAGCAGGACCAGACTCATGTTAGACACACATCTGCTGAGACCGTGTTGGAGAGAGGGATAGAGGGAGATGAAGAGAGAGAGAGAGATGATAGTGGGGAGACGGATAGTAGTAGTTGTAGCAGCTGGAGTCTGACACGTCCACAGCAGCAGAGATTCAGAGGAACCTATGAGACAAGGGAGCTCAGGGACTCCAGAAAGGTCTATGGTTAGTAACTTTAATGGGACAGGAAGAGTTAAAGTGAGAGACAGGCAGAGAGAGGAGAGAGAGGGAAAGACAGGATTCCAGTGTGTCAGTCTAAGCCTATAGCAGCATAACTAAGACCTGGTCCAAGCCTGATCCAGCTCTAACTATAAGCTTTATCAAAAAGGAAAGTTTGAAGCCTACTCCTAAAAGTAGAGAGGGCGTCTGCCTCCCAGGACCCTGACTGGTAGATGATTCCAAAGGAGAGGGGCCTGATAACTGAAGGCTCTACCTCCCATACTACTTTTAGAGACTTTAGGTACGATGAGCAGGTCTGCACGTTGGGAGCGTAGAGTTCTAGAGGGGTAATAGGGCACTATGAGGATTTTAAATTCTAGTCTAGATTTTATGGGGAGCTAGTGTAGAGAAGCTAACACGGAAGAGATGTGCTCTCTCTACCTGGTTCTAGTCAGTGATGTAAAAGTTAAATATTTTTTTGCATTGAGGCTGATCTGCATAGAAAGACGCCGGTTATGCCCTAAAATAATAAACAACGACTCGTTTAAATTCAGACAAACGACAGGAGCGCTTAGGGAAGCTGTTTGCTCTGCAGGGAGGTTTAAGGTGCATCTCATATCTTGTCTGAGAGCCACTGATCCTTGCCTGAATAAGACCCTCGGTGTACTCACAGGTTTGCAGAGCGTACAGGAGTTTATCACACGTCAGTAACTCTGTGTTGAGTTCTTAAAAGGTAAATCAGGCAGCAGCTCATTATTCCAGCTTTACCTCATGTTTTTAATTTGTTCAGCTCCACTTAACTCTTTATTTTACCATCATCATCTTTGATCTATTCCCCACATTATCACTAATAACACAGGTACTTTCTGTCATTGGTTCCTCTGCTGATCCATTTCTCTTTTATCACTGAGTTTTTGTCTTCAGAGATCAGAGACATCCATGACAGTCCCTCTGACTCTGATGCCGTGTCCACAGATATCCTCTAAGTTTCAGTTCAGATGTAACAAGACAGTGATAACCTCTGATCAGCAGCAGATGTTGACCAATCTCAGACATTAGTGTAATCCAGAAGCAGCAGTAGCGTCGTGTCTCAGAGGTTTCCAGTGTTGTGCTGCAGACGGCAGCAGTCTGACCTCCTGTCTCACTCTACCTGCTCTAACATATCTACCTGTCTGTCCCTCTGTCTCTCTCCTTGTCTGTTTCTCCGTCTGTCTCCCTCTCTCTCCCTCCGTCTGTCTGTCTGTGTCTATCTTGTAGGCTTTGTGCAGAGTAGTCGGCTAGTCTAGCACAGTAATCCACCAGTGAGGACGTCTCTCCACAGGAAGTGATGTAAAGAGGAAAGAGGACAGAGGAGGTCCGCTGACAGCTTTTCATTGGACAGTTAAACTGCTGTCGAGGCGTGATGGAGGAAAACTTCTACTGGTGACTGAGAAATCAATCAGAGATCAATCAGCTGATAATAAGTCTTAGAGATGAGCGCACCAGCTGGGCGTAAACAAAGCCGGTCTTTTCTTTTAAACCCGACTTCACCACAACCGACCTCCAGGATCCGGTTCACACCGAGCCTAAGCTGCGTCCGGTCTTACAGCACATCCACGTGAATTTGTGACTTGCTCCCCCGCGTGCAGTTGTCAGATGAACATTTCTAATGTGCCTCACAGTGTTTGGGAAGAGCAGTTAGCACCTGCAGGACGGAGACAGCGTCACAGTCAGCTCAGATCACAGGTGACGGCGTCTCATCATCATGTAAACAAGACTTTCTCACCGGGGTTGAGACTTGTTCATGTGATTCCTTGGATTCTAGTCTGACTTGTTTGCAGCACAGGGCGTACACTACCAGTCAAAGTTTGGACACACCTTCTCATTCACTGGTTTTTATTTATGTTAATTGTTTTAAACATTGTAGATTAATACTGAAGACATCTAAACTATGAAATAATCTGGTTTTGCCATAATCTGGATTACAACAGGAGTCAAATAGAGCTATCCATTGTGTGCTAACCCTACCTCTGAACAACACAACTGATGGTCTCAAACACATTAAGAAGGAAAGTCATTCTACAAATGAACTCTTGACAAGGCTCATGTTCATTAGAAACCATTCTAGGAGACCACTTCATGAAGCAGACTGAGAGAAACCATTCCAAGAGACCACTTCATTAAGCAGACTGAGAGAAACCATTCCAAGGGACCACTTCATTAAGCAGACTGAGAGAATACCAAGAGTGTGCATGAAGCTGTCATGAAGGAAAAAGGGGGCTACTTTATAGAATCTAAAATATAAAACATGTTCTGCTTTGTTTAACACTTTTTAAAAAATTAAATAATTCCATATATGTTCTTTTATAGTTTTGATGCCTTCAGTATTAATCTACAGTGTTTACAATAATTAAAATAAATACAAACCCTTGAATGAGAAGGTGATTCCACACTATCAGCTGTAGGTCGGACGCAGCTTTACACCCAGGTGGCGCTCTCTCGCTCCTTAATGCAGACATCCGAATAAAGATCAGATATTAGACACGTCCTAAACACTCTGATCCATACCATCTGTATTTACTCCAGACCCAGATGTTAACTTGAATCATTGCTCATCATAAAGTCAGACAGTCTCCATCTTTGTCAACGCAGAAATCCACCTCTCAGCTTTCAGAACACAAAGTTTATAATAACAGACAAAGAGAATCCGCTGAATGCTGATGATTTAATCATTAATATCTGAGTTTTATTTCAAGTTTGAGCCTAAAATTAAAAAAAAAGACTGATAATGAGTCCTTTAAACATTTGTTCTGATGTGAAAACATTTAAATGTTTCTCTGTTTTTCTAACAAACTGACCTGAGATCAGTTTCCTCTGATGGATTAAATCTACAGAAATTATGAAAAAAAAAAAAAGGATTATTGAATAATTGTTGTTTTACTGAAGAGAAAATGTGAAATGGTGGAGAAGACGATCCGTCCTGTTGACCTCACGTCTCACCGCTGTGATGCCACGCTGTACCAGGGTGTGTCAGTACGCTCTGACATCACTGTGGGCGTGGTCAGAAGAACGTAAACAAACCGATAAGGGCGCTCTGTGAGAAACTGAAACAGTCTGAAGTTACTTATGAAGAGTTGACTGTGTGTAAATAAACCGTAGCTGCACAGGTGTAGCCCTGCCCCCTGTATACTTGTTGAGATTAGCCCCGCCCCCCAGCTTTCCCGGACTGTATTAGCCCTGCCCCCTTCCCCTGGCCCCGCCCCCTGCTTGTTGATCGATGATCATGCTATTGATTGATTGTGTGAAATGTGAAACTTTTTTATTTTATAGTGAATCATTAGTTATTGATTTTTTTATTGAGACGTGAGACTGCTGATCACTCTCTTTTCAATTTCCTGTATGTTAAACTTTCAAAATAAACTACACTCTGAATCAAACACTGAGTCTGTCGGCTTTGTTTTTAATTCAATTCAATTCAGTTTGCTTTATTGGCATGAACAAAGACATGTTGCCAAAGCACATACGATATATACACATACATTACATATATATTCACTACATATATCTATTACATATTTTATACACATTAAAACAATGGTGTCACCCATACAGCATATCTCAATGTCCTCACTTGATGCGGTATGCTCATAAAACCTTCACCTAAAATCACTCTGTCTTTCTGATAGGAGCTCCAGCTTCAACACTTGACTGGTCTTTCTGTCTCTAACGTCATATTTTAAAGAGATGTTTGTCAGTTTTGATTTTTAAAGGAACCGAACCACAGCAGAGGAGCCTGAAGTCAAGCTTTTACCAACACACAGAGCAAACACAGTGAAGCTATTTGGCAAATTTGAGCAGATTTCATATCTTAAACCCAGAAATGGAAGCAAACTGGCCCTCTTTTTTTAACACAAATCTGGTATGAGGGTAATACACAAGATAATGTGTGTTTGAAGCCTTACAGCTGCATTTTAAGTCTAATTTGGCAGGATGCCTATTGATTACTATTAGTTTAGTCCATGGGAATGTTAACATATACATACATAATAATAATTTGACCCATAATGCACCTCTCTGAATCAGATTCACAGGGTGCCTCACTGGCAGACACTCAAAACACAAGGGGTGAAAGCCAAGCAGACGACAGATGGTTATTTTAGAGGCTAAAATAAACACAATAAACAAAATTATTCATCCTCAAAAATAGCACAGCAGCTAACAGGAGCCTTCAAAATAAAATAAAGGATTTAAAAGTGATCTTTCAAGGCTAATATAATATTGCTCAATTTTAAATTCACAACATTTAACTGAAGTGAATTTATTAATCTGTTCAAAATCCAAAAATCAAGCACCAAACACCAAACACCCTGAGAAACAGTCACTTCACAGAGTCCACACTCAAAAGACATGACGGCCACGGGCTGTTTCCATGCACATGCGCAGACTGGAGAGTGACGTCAGGCGTCTCCATGGTAGCCTCTGTGTTGTTGTCGGTGAGTTTCAGTCATGGAGGATCAGGGAGTCCAGACCAGCGACTTTTACCGAACCGACCCGAACCTGCCGCACAGGTTCAACAACCCGGACTGTTTCCACGGTTACAGGTACGGCACCACCAGCCCCGGGTCTACCGTATGGGCAATATGGGCGCGTGCCCAGGGGCCCCTGAGCATGCAAGGGCCCTCCGCGGTTGGAGTGTGTGTGTGTGTGTGTGGGGGGGGCTAAGTGCATTTCCATCCTATCAGATCAGATGGCTAAAACAAACTGCATTGCACTTTATAAGTTTTAATAAATATGTTTCTCATGAAAATTAAAAATTTAATTAATTTACCTGACCCAATATTAATTATTACCTTTTTATTTACAGTCTATGAGTTAAGACATGGAATTTGTGTTAGAGTAAAAGAGGGCGTTGCTGAAGCATAACTGTGCTCAGCGACAGCCTAGCAAACCAATCATGTGTAATTAAACTCTAATTAAAATGTCACATCACAAAGTTGCTGTCATTTGAATTGTTTTTAAAAAAGATTCTAATTTATAGTACCTACCATTATAAATATAAAATATATATATATATACACACACTACCATTTGCTCTATTTATATTACTTTAATTTTTTAGTGTGTATTTTAGTGTGTAGTCTGTATTATTTTTAATTCATTACTTTATTCAGTATTTTTTTCTTATTTTATTTTTGCTTTCTTTTAATCCTCTAATATTATTCTTTATTGTTTAAGAGCAACTGTAATGACATAATCCTCCAGGATAAATAAAGTATTTCTGATTCTGAGTCCAAACATTACAGCAGAGTCCCTCTAAAGTAAGAACACAAAGAGAAAATACAAAATATATAAACATTTAAATATACTTGTATACTTGTATTTACTTCAACAGCTAGCTCTGTGTTTTTTGTTTGTGTTTTTTTTTTTTCTGAATACATTTTATTGAATTTTCATAGATTCATAATAATCAGAGACACAATGTTGAATATAGACACATATATCCATAGTATAACCAAAGTTTGACTAGAAAGGAACACTTAGGGTGCTGGTGGAACTTACCATAAAACCACTAGACCATCAACAGAAACCTCCCAAAAAACAAAAACAGGTAAATAGAGTATATACAATTTTAAAAAAGAGAAAAAAATCATTGAATAATAATAATAATAATATTTAATAAATAAGAAATTGAGGAGTGAATTAAAATGTTAGGTAAAATAACAAAAGCAAGAAAGCTCTGTGTTTTTAAAAGGAAACTTAAAACCTTTTTAATCTGTTTTTTAACTCAGAGTGATTTTTGGGTTTAGTCAAAGCTTTTATTGACTTCACAATTATCTATTTTAATTTAAATTTTACTGTTTTAAATAGTTTTTTCTGACTTCAATATATTCAACATTTTACTCTATTTATTTAAATATTTTTTATTATTTTATGAAAATTATTTGAAAATATTTAAATATTTTCTTATTATCTAAAATTTGGGCTGCATGCTCTTTTGTATGAAGGGTGCTAAATAAATAAAGTTGAGTTATATTCATGTGTCCATAAGCCTTCATGTACAGAAGCATTAATTGGTAGTGTGTAGAAAGTGATTCATAATAACAACAACACACACCTCACACCTGATACCTGGACACACTTAACCCGTCTGGGCTCGCCCTGACTCCACGTACAGCGTCATCTCCTTCCTGCTCTGTGATTCTTCATGAGCTAACACA